>NW_027210295.1:42500-85422 GCF_027789765.1 Dendropsophus ebraccatus | reverse complement strand
AAAAGCCGACGCTGGAGCCGAAATAGCTGAGAGAAGCTATTGATCAGCCAATAGCGGCGATCGTAAGCACGGGGGGTGTTAACCACCCCCCGTGCGTGAAGCTAAGATGGCCTGCTATGATTTATAGCAGGCCATCCTCCCCGATCGCTGTGTGCGAACACGCAGCGATCGGGGAAACATCGGGCGTAAATTTACGCCCTGATGCGCCAAGTACCAGGGCGCGTGGGCGTAAGTTTACGCCCGATGTCGTTAAGGGGTTAAAGCTACAGTCTTAGTGAATGTGGATCTAGAGGCAAGCATATCCACATTATCCTGTTATCAGAAAACTATATTTGAATATAACTCAAGCAATCGACCCAACTATACGATTGTCTTAAATAAAACCCTGCACCCACTAAGTGCATGTCTCTTAGTAAAATGTGGCGGGCCTGGACCTGCTGCACAGCAGGGTTGGAAGTTGACACCTGCTCCGCAGCAAGTGTAGATTTTTGCCGGTTTAGATTTTGCCATGATTTATGTATTTTCCTGATTTATGCAGAAATCATGATAAGTCATGATTTCTATTCACCCAATCGGCGCACAGACGCTTCCGCTGCCTGAAGTTCAGCTAACTTTGTATATGACCATGCCGAGTCAGTTCCGTGCATGAGCCCCATTCTGATCCAATAGTGATGCTTTTGGGGCCTAAATTTCCCTGTCATGTTGCACTATGGTAGCACTACCGCGGTGTTCATAAAACAAGATAGATAATGTCATGTTGTGCAAAACTGTGCAAAATTGTGGTAAAAAAGAAGCAAATTTTTACAAATCATGGCAGAACTGTAGCCAAGAGACAATACACCACTGAAATTCTAAGTCCTTTTGGGTAGCCATGGGCCCCCCAGTAGCTCTTGGCCCCGGGCTACCGCCCAAAACGGACCTATTATGATCCGCTACTGGTATTACCGTTATCCTCAGTGCCGTTTTGGTGTAGTTTTTAATTATATCCAGATCATAATTAATATCAATGGAGCAGGCCGACTGGGGGTGGGCCCGATTGGTGCAGTAGGGGCAGTAGTCCTGTGCTCCAAACCCCAGTGCACCAAAACTGCTGTATTAGCCTGTGGCTATAACTACGAACTATAGTGGTTAGTGGTTGGATTATGAGCATAATTCGTTCTCCAAATCCAAATCCACTCTTAAACCAAAGCAAAATTTCCCATAGGAAATCATTGAAATGTAGACAATTGAAAATAATGATTTTATATTCTGAACAACATGTAAAACAGATGAAACAAACATTTATAAACAGCTGAATATGTCATATTATAGGTTACTGTACAATATAGCAATCAGCATGTGGAGTATAATGTAAAGTAACAGCATAAACCTGAAAAACAGCCGCAGTTTGTAGATACAGTATGGAACTGCAGATCCCCATAATGCAGTAGTGTAGTGCAACAGGCTAGAATAGAGAAGCAGGGCTGCTGCCAGAGGCAGGGCTGTATTAACAGCTGCTGCTGCCCTAGGCACTAAACCTGAAGATGCCCCATCTACACGCACCTATTGGCGATACCAGACCCCTGACCAATACCACTATACCCCCCACCCCCTGGAAAAGACACCAGATTTACTGCAAGTCTGAACGGGAGGAGGGAGACTAAAAAAATAAAAACTAAAAAATTGTTTTTTTCTGTCCCCCTGCTCCCTGGTGCTGCCTCCCTGCATGGTGCTGCCCTAGGCACCGTACCACGGGTGCCTAGTGGTAAATACAGCCCTGGTCAGAGGTCTGTGTGGTCACATGACAGCAATGGGGAGGGGGGTGTTTAGCATGGACCAATCATGACTGACAGAGACTGTAGGGAGCATGAAGAAATGAGCAGGACATATGTGGGCACAGTATAGCAGCACTCTCTGTCCGGGGAGAAAGGGGTTACAGCTATGAAGAGATTACTTCCACAATCTTGTCCCCTTATGTAAGCCCCAGCCTGAAGTGGATCTGCTGATTTGGAAGGTGAGGGAGACTGGGTTAGAATACTGTGCTGTAGACCACCCAGTGCAGACTATGTCCCTCCGCCACTCACCCTCCCACCCAGTACAGGGAGCTCTTAAACCAAAGCAATGCTCTTAAACCAAGTCACAATTTAGAAAAAATGTGAGCTCTTAAACCAAAACGCTCTTAAACCAAGGTACCACTGTACACATAAATGGCCCTGAGGATGAATGTATGAGACATACCATCCTCCTCAGGGCTAGTGATGAGTGAACATGTTCGTATGTTCATACAAACATGATGCTCATTGTTTGTGTTCGCCGATCATGAACAATTTGCTCGGCACAGATTCAACAGTATGCAAGGTGCTTGCCTCACCGGACCCTCGGACAGCAGCTGTATTCAATGAAAAGTATCCAAGACAGCACCCGTAGTGTGAGCTTTATTCCATTTTTGTAACAACCTTTTTCAAGTTGCTTGAAAAAGGTTGTTACCGAAACGTCGCACTGTGGAATAAAGTTCACATTGTTTGATACTGCGGGTGCTGTCTTGGATACTTTTCATTGAACAATTTGTTCGATGATCGAAATGGTTATAACAAACACTTTCAAACATATTCGAACCTGCAAACGTTTATCTTGCGATGTACGTTCCCTCCCACTAATTTTGAAAGAGCCAATGAATGTTGTGGCGGAAGGAAGGGCACATCAGGTAATGTAGTAGCCATGTTCACTACTGTCATTACTGTGATTGGCTGTGCAATGTTACATACATGCAATAAAAACTTGACTCTGACGCAAATTTTTCTCACAGTCTTCCATGATTCTTCTGCTGTTCAGTCGGGAGAGTGAACGAGCAGGGACAGCATCTAAATTTAGTTAGGCAGCAATATTCACAGTGGTAGTTAATCAGTGTAGGGAGGGAGAGCTGACCAAGTAGGGATTAGAACACTGTAAAATTGTCAGTGTAGGGAGTGTGACAGAATCCAGCGTTTTAGCATGATAAGAATTCATTTCTTAGCCCTGTAGGGACCAGGCATCCTTTGTGGAAAAAAAAAAAAAATTATGAACCCAACCCAAATATTCTTTTTTCATTAATGTTTCTGTCTGGCTCTGCTGTGTGCCAGTGATTGCCAGTATATACACACGGGCGAATAAAAGATACACTTTTGCTACGCACCTCATAATTGCTCCGCTATTACGTAATTGATGCTTTGCACTTGATCTGTACGCATGTGCGCAGACAGATACGTACGCTTCTACTGTACATCCGTTATTTGTTCGTAAATGTTTAGCGAACACGAACCAATCACAATCGTTTTTTTTTTTTACGTTTGTGTCCGGGATCGAACCAAACAAAAAGGAACATATAAGCAAGTTAGATTTGTCTAACCTGCTGATAGTTTTGCTTTAAGATATTATGCATTATATACATTTGTAATATTTTATGCAAAAAAAAACTCTGGTCCAGAGTTACCCTTTAACATATGCTTATTTTTTCAGAATTCCCAATGCACCCAAATAACCAGATTAAGTGGAAGTAATTCTGAACGGTTTTACCATATAAGGGAGACTAAATGAACCGTGGAGTGGATTTTCAGGCCTGAAAAAGCTTAAGACTACTTGAGTGCCCTGGATTTATTATTACAAACAAATGGAGACTTAGTTACAAATGAAATTAGTAGAGCAGTAAGCTGCGGACAGAACATCAGCTCTCCCCATGATCCAGCACCATAGAGCAAAACTGACCACACATAGGCAAAAGAAATAGAGCATGCTTCATAATGGTCACCTCTCAGTATTTCCTTCTTGTTTTCTTATAATGTAGTTCCATAGATTATCATTAGGATTCCATTCCTACAGAAATTTTGTTTTGTACTATTTTTTCTTCTCTCCAAACTTTCTCATTACCTCAAACTTGTGTTTCAACAAATAAATATTAATCTTTGGATAATGAAAAAATAATACAATTTCCTATATATTTTTTTGTATCAAGTTCTCGCTGTCATTCAACAGGAATCATTATTAGGCTATGTTCACACAGGTATTTTCAAGAGCCGTTAATTGATACTCAAAATAATGTTATTCTCTGAACGGAGAACTTTAGAGAACTTTGAGTTATTTTGAGTAAGGCTATGTTCACACAGTGTCAAAAATAGAGAAAGGTGGTCAATTTTGATATTTAAAAAAACATACGTTATTGCCGCAATTTAACAGACTGAAGTCAATGGAAAGACGGACAAACAATGCACACAATGTATTGAATAACAGATGTTTTTACAGCGGACGTCAAAATAACGAACATGATAATTATTTACTGACGTCTTTTGCAAACAGCGGACGTTTTTTATTAGTTGTTCACACACAGTTTTTCTTTTGTCACCGTCCTTTCTCCATTTTTACTATTAAATTCAATGGACTTTTCAACTAAGCCACACCCAAAAGGCCAATTAGTAATCCCAAACTAGAATAATGTACAAACACCCGTCACTGCACTAAGAGGGGGCCAGGCTCCTAAATGACATCCGTAATTTTAGACTCAAAATGACTGAAGTAATTTTAAACTGAGCTAAAATATCATTGTGTGAACTTAGCCTAACTGCGACGGCTGTCATTGCAACGACGGCTGTTTGTATATTATTTAGGTTGAACGATGGCCAAGTTCGAAATCCTTTTGGGTGTGGCTATTTTTAAAGGTCCACTAAATTTTGCTGAAAAGATGGCGAAAGGACGCCCCCCCCCCCCCCCCCAAAAAAAAAAAAAATGTAAACATTTTAAATAGCGTCCATGGCATCTACAGGTAAATGGGGAAAAATGTTTAGTGTATCATATCAAAACATTATAGTTATTATAATTATTACCAATATTACTAATAATAATGATGACTAATATTAATGGTGATGATGATAATACTGTTTCTATTGTTTGTGCTGACTACATTCCTGTTGCTGATCAATTCCCCTTTTCCTTGGTAATGCTACAGAAAAAGAGAAACTAAACAAAATTTATTCTAAAAACAGGTACAATGCGTTTTGGCTCCTAAAATTACTGTGGATCCACAGTGATTTTAGGAGGCGAAACACGTTGTACCTGTTTTTAGAATACTTTTTTTTAAAGTTTTTATACCCCACTTAAGTACCAGGGACATGGTGAGGTTTTAGTGGCTCTTTTATTGAACATAATCGGTCGTGCCACCATGTGGAGGAACCCCTTCCGTAAGCCTGGTCCAGGTTGGCGACATCTTTATCTTGGTAATGCTATGGCACCTTTCGAGAGGACAAGCCGTATACCAGTGTCTGACAGCAGCTCCTCCTATCAGGTCTTTGGTTCCCCTATATCAGGGGAAGGGAACCTAGGCTCTCCAGCTGTTGCATGACTACAACTCCCATCATGCCTGGACAGCAAAAGCTTTGGCTGCCCAGGCATGATGGGAGTTTTAGTTTTGCAACAGCTAGAGAACTAAGGTTCCCTACCCCTGCTCTATAGTATGATTAGTTTTAGGCATCTCCTAATATGACATCAATCAGTCATGCCAAACAAGTCACCTTTTTCAGACAGGTGACCTAGTAATGTTCCCAGGATCAGGATTCCACCACTGGCTCTTTCTATTTGGGAAACCTCCTTAATGTTACACATAAGATTTGATTTCCCGCCCTTGAATCTGCGCCTAAATATTCAGGTGAAATAAGGATTTAGTCAATGGGATAGAGGCTTTCCTCCAGAGACAAGGCAGGATTGTATGATAATGTAATCAGCCCAGCAGAATCTGGCAAGGAATAACAAGTATTATTCAAGTGGAAAATCACAGTACACACAGCAGCCATGTTCCTGGGCAGCTGGCTAAGGAATGAATTCTGTTCTGGCACATGTGGGAGGTGAAGGAATTCATCTATATATTAACAGGACCTCATTATCATTGTTATTCAGCATGGGATTGAATACGTATAATTAGAGAGAAAAAAAAGTGAAAAATATCCAATTAACGGCCACAAAATGTATGAAAAGTAATCATTTTTACATTTTGAATTGAAATATTTCACTTTACAGTAAATTTGTTTAGTTTTCTTAAAGGGAAACTATCAGCAAGTTAGAAGCATCTATCCTGCTGATATGTCCCTATAGCGCACTGGGCGCTAAGGATGATGGGTACCTACCTTTATCCTTGGTGCCAGTTTTAGGATGGTAGCAGTTTTTTCAAAATGCAAATGAGGAGTTTTCTAGAAGTATCATTATGCTAATGAGACATTTCAGTGCACTGGGGGTGGGACTACCACTTTCTGTGCACCGATCCCCCCGCCCCTCCCAAGGGTCATGCCACTGTTAAGAAAAATAGAAGTAACTTGTTCAACTGCAAAAGGTCTGTGTCATCCTAAAGGCGAAATACCCTTATTCAGTATCTTTGTATCTAGAATCTAGCATATATATTTTCCAAATTCTTATACTTTATTTGGATAGACATTGATTATTTTTAAGTGGATGAATAGATGGAAGGTGTAGATGGGTAGGGGATGGATGGATGGACGGACTTACCAAGGGTTGGATCATAATCTCCAATAAATCGTTTGGTGATGAATCTCACAGTAAGTGCTGGTAAGAAAAGAAAAGTTTTGTTATAAAAGGCTCATAAGTTAAAACACTTATTGACAATATCAGATCAGTATGCAATACACATACTGACTCGGGCAGGGGAAATGCATTACATAACTTTGTAATATAACTTTATTAAAGGGAAATATACTTTATATATAACATTTTTACAATACATGGCACAAGTAAGGGCAGCACAACCCCTGTGCTCCACTATTGGTTGTGCTGGGAACTGGAGGACACTGTGGTGCCAGCACTGTTATACATCACTAGCACTGCACCTGGACTGTACCTGATGTCTGTTTTAAAGGGTTTATCTAGTGCTACAAAAACATGGCCACGTTTCCCCCTACTGTTGCCTCCAGTTAAGGTGTGGTTTGCAATTAAGCTCTGTTTACTTCAATGGAACTGAGTTTCAAAACCCCACCCAAACTGGAGACAAGAGAGGGGGAAAAGTGGCCATGTTTTTGTAGCACTGAATAACCCCTTTAATACATGTAAGTATTATAATAGACATAAGACTTGGAAAGCAACCTGTGTCAGTAGCCACAGCATCCTGTAGCAAAGCAAGCAGAGATCTTGTCAATCACTGTTTGCTTTCCCAAAAGGTGCTTCTAACACAAACAACTTCCATAGTAAAGTCATAGTAAAAAGTTTGCAGAATACCCCTTGTTCAGGCCTTATTACACGATGTAATGAAGAAACACTTCATTGGTTCATTGGCTAATGCCAGGGTTTTGACATGAACAGAAATCATCATTTGTCAGTTGGACATTGCCCTCTGTAATAGGATGAATAAAACGAAGGCCCCACTAATGATCCAGCAATCATTCATCTGGCCTGGCTGCCGGATAGGCTAGGAGATCGGCTATCATATCAGACTCTGTAAGGATATATTCACACCTAGCGTTTAAGTAGCATTTAATAATCAATATTTTTCAGCAGTTCGCGCTAACGCTAATAAATCGCTATGTGTGAACATATCCTAACACAGCCCTTACAATGTAATTATTTATCTATGATCCCTGCAGGGAAATAAGCATATATCTTCCCCCAGCAATAACAGCAGATGTCAGTGATCAGCTTGTCACCAGGAATAGACCATACAAACACTGCTTCCTGAGACCAGACCACCCCTCTAACATATGTTCCTTCAGTAGACATATTATAGATATTTATTAAAGAAATAATATATTGCCATAATCCATATGTGGGAGTAATCTAGTATTAATTTTAGGCGGGCTATTATTCCTTAGCTGCTGCAGAACCTTTTTTAAAAAAATTTTTTAAAGTAAGTGAGAATGTCCAGTCCTCCATTGATTGATCAATAGGAAAGTCCTTTATCCTTTTCAAGGAGAAGATCGTAGACTTAAGGCCCTATTACACGGAATGATTATCGACCGTTACGGACGATATTTGTCCCGTGTAATAGACAGCAACAATCAGCTGACATGAACGATGTCGGCTGTTGCTGTCGTTTGTCTTTCAACGTGTTGAAAGACAAACAGCTCATACAGCAACGATCTGCTGCAGTCGCCCCGTGGAATAGAAGCGGCACCGGACTGCCGCTATCCTCTATGGGCTGTCCAGAAGGTCTAGCTCCCCACTGCCCCCTCCACCCCCCAGTACTCACTGTCACCTCTCGTTTGCTCCTTGTTCCCCGTTCGCTGCCACTGCTATTACACTCACCGGCCACTTACATAGTTACATAGTTACATAGTTAATACGGTTGAAAAAAGACACATGTCCATCAAGTTCAACCAAGGAGGGGATGGATACAGGGAAGGGGGAGGGGTGATAGGTTCTATACATATGCATTTATATTATTTTGCTCTAAGAACTTGTCTAGGCCGGTTTTGAAGCCCTCTACTGTTTTTGCTGTGACCAGATCCTGTGGTAGACTGTTCCACAGATTCACAGTTCTCATTGTAAAGAAGGCTTGTCGCCTCCGGAGATTGAACCTTTTTTTCTCCAGGCGGAGGCAGTGGCCTCTTGTCCTTTGAGGGGGTTTTACCTGGAACATCTTTTCCCCATATCTCTTGTAGGGGCCATTTATATATTTAAATAAGTTAATCATATCTCCCCTTAAACGTCTCTTCTCCAGACTAAACAAATGTAATTCTTTTAATCTCTCCTCATAACTAAGATGCTCCATTCCCCTTATTAGTTTAGTTGCCCGTCTTTGTACCCTCTCCAGCTCTAGAACATCCTTTTTATGAATCGGGTTCCAAAACTGGACGGCATACTCCAGATGAGGCCGCACCAAAGCTTCATAAAGCGGTAATATTATATCCCTGTCCCGAGAGTCCATGCCTGTTTTAATGCATGACAATATCCTGCTGGCCTTAGAAGCAGCTGACTGACATTGTGTGCTGTTCTGTAGTCTATTATCTACAAGTACACCCAGATCCTTCTCCATCAGTGACTCTCCCAGAATAACTCCCCCCAGGACATATGATGCATGTGGGTTATTAGTACCCAGGTGCATAACTTTACATTTATCCACATTGAACCTCATTTGCCAAGTGGACGCCCAAACACTCAGTGTGTCTAAGTCATCCTGTAACATCTGCACATCCTCCATAGACTGTACTGTACTACAAAGCTTGGTGTCATCTGCAAAGATAGAAACATTGCTGTTAATTCCATTCTCAATATCATTAATAAACAAGTTAAACAGAAGAGGGCCCAGTACTGACCCTTGGGGTACACCACTTATTACCGGGGACCATTCGGAGTAGGAATCATTGACCACCACTCTCTGGGTACGATTATTAAGCCAGTTTTCAATCCAGTTACACATTAAATTTTCCAAACCAATAGACTTTAACTTACCCATCAGACGTCCATGAGGAACTGTGTCAAACGCTTTTGCAAAATCCAGGTACACTATATCCACAGCCGCGCCGCCATCCAGGCTTCTACTTACCTCTTCATAGAAACATATTAGGTTGGTTTGACAGCTTCTGTCCTTAGTAAAACCATGCTGGTTATCACTTATAATACTATTAGCCACTACATATTCCTGGATGTAGTCCCTTATAAGCCCCTCAAATAGTTTCCCCACAATGGACGTTAAGCTTACGGGTCTATAGTTACCTGGGGAAGTTCGAGAGCCCTTTTTGAAGATCGGCACTACATTTGCCTTACGCCAGTCCCTCGGCACAATACCAGTAAGCAAAGAATCACGGAATATTTCATACAAGGGTAGAGAAATTACAGAACTGAGTTCCCTAAGAACTCTGGGGTGCAATCCATCAGGCCCTGGAGCTTTGGTTACATTGAGTTTGTTTAATTTATCTTGGACCATATCTATAGTAAACCAGTTCAGTACATTACATGTGTTAGCAGCACTGGCCCCACCCACCTCAGTACTGGCCCCACCCACCACAGCTCCATCCTCTTTTGTATATACAGAACTGAAGAACCCATTAAGTAACTCAGCTTTCTCCTGATCCCCAGTTATTAATTCCCCGTCGCCATTATTTAGGGGTCCTACATGCTCGGTCCTACTTTATTAGGTACACCATGCTAGTAACGGGTTGGACCCCCTTTTGCCTTCAGAACTGCCTCAATTCTTCGTGGCATAGATTCAACAAGGTGCTGGAAGCATTCCTCAGAGATTTTGGTCCATATTGACATGATGGCATCACACAGTTGCCGCAGATTTGTCGGCTGCACATCCATGATGCGAATCTCCCGTTCCACCACATCCCAAAGATGCTCTATTGGATTGAGATCTGGTGACTGTGGAGGCCATTGGAGTACAGTGAACTCATTGTCATGTTCAAGAAACCAGTCTGAGATGATTCTTGCTTTATGACATGGCGCATTATCCTGCTGAAAGTAGCCATCAGATGTTGGGTACATTGTGGTCATAAAGGGATGGACATGGTCAGCAACAATACTCAGGTAGGCTGTGGCATTGCAACGATGCTCAATTGGTATCAAGGGACCCAAAGAGTGCCAAGAAAATATTCCCCACATCATGACACCACCACCACCAGCCTAAACCGTTGATACAAGGCAGGATGGATCCATGCTTTCATGTTGTTGACGCCAAATTCTGACCCTACCATCCGAATATCGCAGCAGAAATCGAGACTCATCAGACCAGGCAACGTTTTTCCAATCTTCTACTGTCCAATTTCAATGAGCTTGTGCAAATTGTAGCCTCAGTTTCCTGTTCTTAGCTGAAAGGAGTGGCACCCGGTGTGGTCTTCTGCTGCTGTAGCCCATCTGCCTCAAAGTTCGACGTACTGTGCGTTCAGAGATGCTCTTCTGCCTACCTTGGTTGTAACGGTTGGCTATTTGAGTCACTGTTGCCTTTCTATCAGCTCAAACCAGTCTGCCCATTCTCCTCTGACCTCTGGCATCAACAAGGCATTTCCGCCCACAGAACTGCCGCTCACTGGATGTTTTTTCTTTTTCGGACCATTCTCTGTAAACCCTAGAGATGGTTGTGCGTGAAAATCCCAGTAGATCAGCAGTTTCTGAAATACTCAGACCAGCCCTTCTGGCACCAACAACCATGCCACGTTCAAAGGCACTCAAATCACCTTTCTTCCCCATACTGATGCTCGGTTTGAACTGCAGGAGATTGTCTTGACCATGTCTACATGCCTAAATGCACTGAGTTGCCGCCATGTGATTGGCTGATTAGAAATTAAGTGGTAACGTGCAGTTGGACAGGTGTACCTAATAAAGTGGCCGGTGAGTGTATATATATATAGGGGCATAAGGTATGTGCACACTACGGAATCTGCTTGGATAACTTCCGTTATAACTTCCGTGCGCATTCCTGCTTGAAGTTCTGCCCCACCCATAGGCTCCATTCTATGCTCAGGCAGATTCCTCCTTCCGCCCAAAGAATTGACATGTCAATTGCTTGTACCCCTACTATTTTTTGGATCTTGACATTGTACTTTACTGACCGGCTGTTACCAACTAGGACCTCTGACTATTCCCTTTTTGTGTGTTAGTCTTGTCTCTGTTTTGTGTTTCCACTTGGATTAGGTTAGGGAACATCGCCCAGTTGTCCGCAGCCATTTAGGGCTGTCAAGGCCAGTAGGCAGAGACAGCTGGGTCGGGTGTCAGTTCTAGGGCTGCACCTGTCTGTTGTCATCCCAGACCCCTCTACCTGACACAGCCCTTGGCCACCATATTGACATAAATGGCCCCACAATGCTGGGACCCTACATCAGGACTAACAGGGAAGATAAGTACACAGAGATTAAATGGACAATACTGGTGGGAGGGAAAAGTCATGGGTTACCCCTAATAGATAGCTGGTCCTATTGAAATCAGCAGCTTCAGACCAACTTTCTACTAATGTGTATGTTAGTCAATCAGTGATTGGTATATTAAAAAGAAGGAATTGCAAAAGCCTTGGTGACAGATTATTTCTGCAGTAAGTTTAGATTTTTCTCAAAAATAAATTGTGTTTAATCCAACCTACGTACTGTATCATGTCAACCCCAATATACTAGGTTTAGCTCCATTAACGACCATACTGTATACCAAGTGTAAAGTGGTTTCACCACTGCTCAGTATAGTTAAAGTGACTCTGTACCCACAATCTAACCCCCCAAACCGCTTGTACCTTCGGATAGCTGCTTTTAATCCAAGATCTGTCCTGGGGTCCGTTTGGCAGGTTATGCAGTTATTGTCCTAAAAAACAACTTTTAAACTGGCAGCCCTGTGCCCAAGGGCCAGGGCTTACATTGCGTATGCATTAGGCTGGCACAACCTCCCTGTCCCTCCTCCCCACCCTCATCATCATTAGGAATGCTCCAGGCAGATTGTCTCCTATTCATCAGCTGTGTCAGCACGGCACATGGGCTGGATCTATGTTCAGCATAGAGAAAATGTTCCAGTGGTATTCCTAATGATGAAGAGGGTGGGGAGGAGGCACAGGCTGCAAGTTTAAAAGTTGATTTTTAGGACAATAACTGCATTACCTGCCGAACGGACCCCAGGACAGATCTTGGATTAAAAGTGGTTTGGGGGAGTCAGATTGTGGGTGCAGAGACGCTTTAAAAGATAAATTTTTATTAAATTTTATTGTATTGCCCCCACAAATGTTATACAAATCATCAATATACACTTATTACAGGAAATGCACATAAAGTGCTTTTTCCCTGCACCTACTACTGCATCAAGGCTTCACTTCCTGGGTAAAATAGTGATGTCACGACCCGACTCCGAGAGCTGTGTGGGCTATGGCTACTGGAGAGCATGATGGCAGGGAGACACTGAGGGACACAGGGCACTTCCTGGATAAAATAGTGATGTCACGACCTGACTCTGAGAGCTGTGTGGGCTGTGGCTGCTGGAGAGGATGATGGCAGAGGGATGCTCAGTGTCCCTCCAGTGCCCTGTGTCCCTCAGTGTCTCCCTGCCATCATGCTCTCCAGTAGCCATAGCCCGCACAGCTCTCGGAGTCGGGTCGTGACATCACTATTTTACCCAGGAAGTGAAGCCTTGATGCAGTAGTAAGTGCAGGGTAATTTGTATAACTTTTTGTATAACAATACTTAAAGGAGAAGTCCGGCCAAAATTAATTTTTGATATGTTGTTACTTATGAAAAGTTATACAAATTTCTAATGTACATTAATTATGGGAAATGCACATATACTGCTATTTCCCTTAATTTAGTAGATCAGGAAGTGTTAGAAATATCTCTGAAGAAGTGACGTCACGACCCAGGGTGTAATTCCTATGGAGTGTCCAGCAGGGGGCGCTCTCTATATAGAAGTCTATGGGACTTTATTGTTTCTATGGGTTTCTATGTAATGTAATGTAATGTAATGTAGTGTACAGTGCTTTATTGAATGAATACATCTATGGAATACTTTGGGGAGCAAGTGTCCTTGCTCCCCAAAGTATTGCATAAATGTATTCATTCAATACATTCAATACACAGTAAGCCCGCCGATCCGCCGCATTTCCGCCGAATTTCCGCTGCATTCCCGCCGATCCGCCGCATTCCCGCCGATCCGGACCATATACATTGAACTACAGCTCCCATCATCTGCTTCTAGTATGAACAGGTGATGGGAGCTGTAGCTGGGTAAGGGATATGACATGCTGCCGGGCGCAGGGGGAGCCGCTCAGTACACAGGAGCGCTCCCCCCTCCTCCTCCTCCTTCCGTGATAACTTCCGCCTATACCAATGCTGACTCCCTGCCTGGCCGCCGCTCTCCGCTCACATATACCGGCTCCCGGCATCAGCGCGGACACCAGGATGCATCGGGAGCCGGTATGTATGGGGGGGAGAGCGGAGAGCGGCGGCCAGGCAGGGACTCAGCAGTGCTATAGGCGGAAGTTATCACGGAAGGAGGAGGAGGAGGGGGGAGCGCTCCTGTGTACTGAGCGGCTCCCCCCTGCGCCCGGCAGCATGTCATATCCCTTACCCAGCTACAGCTCCCATCACCTGTTCATACTATAAGCAGATGATGGGAGCTGTAGTTCAATGTATATGGTCCGGATCGGCGGGAATGCGGCGGATCAGCGTGTGGCGGATCGGCGGGAATGCGGCGGAAATTCGGCGGAAATGCGGCGGATCGGCGGGCTTACTGTGTATTGAATGAATACATTTATGCAATACTTTGGGGAGCAAGGACACTTGCTCCCCAAAGTATTCCATAGATGTATTCATTCAATAAAGCACTGTACACTGCATTACATTACATTACATAGAAACCCATAGAAACAATAAAGTCCCATAGACTTCTATATAGAGAGCGCCCCCTGCTGGACACTCCATAGGAATTACACCCTGGGTCGTGACGTCACTTCTTCAGAGATATTTCTAACACTTCCTGATCTACTAAATTAAGGAAAATAGCTCTATATGTGCATTTCCCATAATTAATGTACATTAGAAATTTGTATAACTTTTCATAAGTAACAACATATCAAAAATTAATTTTGGCCGGACTTCTCCTTTAAATAAAAAATGTCGCTGAACTTCTTCTTTAATAATACATTGCCAGCTCCCAGTGATGGGTCAAAAATGAAGAAATGACCCTTGTGCTGAAGATCAGAGAATTGTGTAAGAATGGATTATGCAAAGGAAAGGTGAATTATGAAAAAAGTCAAAATAGGTCAATGCATTTTGTAGCTTTTATTTTGAATGTAGGTTACCTAAATCTGATCAAAAGCAGGAAGAATAAACCCTGACAAGTAAATCTGCGATGTGACTGATTAGAAAGAAAGAGCTAAAACAGCTAAAAGTCCTATTCTTTGTTTCTTTGAAGATCAGTAGATCTGCCGGTAGACTTAGCGTACCTCCCAGGTCTATGTCTTCAGGAGGGTGGTAGAGGTTATATGGTTCTGGGCAAGCAGCTAAATATAAGGCAAAGGGGTGTCCTGTATAGCGCAAGAACTTCAATGTGCTAATAGCCAATTACACTGTTCCAGCTCATTGAGACCTAATCGTATGTATAGAATACACAGTGGGCCTCTGACTAAAGTAAAAAAAAAAAAAATTATATATATATATATATATATATATATACAGTATATATATATATATATATATATATATATATACATATATATATATCACTAACTGCTAAATTGTATTATTAAAGGGATTGTCTCTGTAGAATAAGTATGTTTTCCCCTTTATAGTGCCAGCATTGCTATCACTCATATTATGATGCCCTATTAGATGCCCTATATAGATGTTATAGATAGGTTTCACAGTTAAGCTCTATCAGCCAACATAGGTAACTGCTATAAAGGGAGGATTCAGCTTTTGCAGGACTTAGTTTAGCCATATATAGCATCTGCATACTTACAGAGTAAGGGACCTTACTGTATTGACCTGTTCTATCATACATAATATACATACACTTAATAAACATATTGGGGAGATTTATCAAACATGGTGTAAAGTGAAACTGGCTCAGTTGCCCCTAGCAACCAATCAGATTCCACCTCTCATTCCCCATAGACTGTTTGGAAAATGAAAGGTGGAATCTGATTGGTTGCTAGGGGCAACTGAGCCAGTTTCACTTTACACCATGTGTGATAAATATCCCCCATTGATTCCCCCAAGTCATAATATCAGGATCTATATTTCTTTTCATTTTTGGTTTTATGTATCCAGAAATTCTTCATGCTCTTAATACAAGCTCATCCACCCACTACATTATCCTAAATGAATAAAATCATTCCCATACCATCCTCTATGTATGTCATAGCTCATGCATAATTTTGCCGTTTGCTAATGTATCCTATTGATCCCTGCATTGATGCGCACAGAATTTGCAGGAAAACAAATGATACAGGATAACGTCCATGTTTTCTGTGTTCCTGCCAATCAGTTAATGCAGCAAATGTTACAGAAAGTTGACGGCTTGCTCGTTCCTTCCTGTGGCTGGATGGATGAAGCCTGTACATCTCCCAGCGTGCCAGCACAATCTGCTATTTATCAAGCCGTGAATCATCTGCCTCATAGTGTACTACAAGGTCACAAAGCAAACCATTTGTTGTATTGTTTACACTGTTTATAGGATTTGCTCATATTATTTATCTTGAAAGCAAACTCTGCTTTGTCCTATTTTTGTCTTCAGCTTAGCAATCGAGTTCTTAAAGGGGTTTTCCAACATTTATATTTTATAGGGGTCAGGCTAAAAAGAAAAAGCATTTATCATTTGCTTGATCCCCAAGTGCTATTGTTCCAATTCTCAGTAGGTCCCTGCTGATCACTGATAAGCAAATCACTCGAAAATTTGTTTCACGAAGCTCGCAAATAGTCATGAATTGCAGACAAACGAATCCCATTGGAACAAGCAATAGTAGTTACAATAGTGGGACTATTTCAGCTGTTGCTGTGACCATGTCAAAAATTGGAAAAAGTTTTTTTTTAAATGTCAATCATTCAATTTCCACCATGGACAGTAGGGGATGTTGGTGGATCAGTGACGTAAATATCAATGTTCTCCCAGGACAGCAGTGGACATTGGTAAATGAGCACCCAGTGAGATATTAAGATGGACATTGTGTTCATTGTGACTTCCTATAATGCACCCAGCGACTTCCTATAATGCACCCAGCACCCAGAGACTTCCTATAATGCACACCTAGCACCCAGTGACTTCCTATAATGCACACCCAGCACCCAGTGACTTCCTATAATGCACACCCAGCACCCAGTGACTTCCTATAATGCACACCTAGCACCCAGTGACTTCCTATAATGCACACCCAGCACCCAGTGACTTCCTATAATGCACACCTAGCACCCAGTGACTTCCTATAATGCACACCCAGCACCCAGTGACTTCCTATAATGCACACCCAGCACCCAGTGACTTCCTATAATGCACACCTAGCACCCAGTGACTTCCTATAATGCACACCCAGCACCCAGTGACTTCCTATAATGCACACCTAGCACCCAGTGACTTCCTATAATGCACACCCAGCACCCAGTGACTTCCTATAATGCACACCCAGCACCCAGTGACTTCCTATAATGCACACCCAGCACCCAGTGACTTCCTATAATGCACACCTAGCACCCAGTGACTTCCTATAATGCACACCCAGCACCCAGTGACTTCCTATAATGCACACCCAGCACCCAGTGACTTCCTATAATGCACACCTAGCACCCAGTGACTTCCTATAATGCACACCTAGCACCCAGTGACTACCTATAATGCACCCAGTGACTTCCTATAATGCACACCTAGCACCCAGTGACTTCCTATAATGCACACCCAGCACCCAGTGACTTCCTATAATGCACACCTAGCACCCAGTGACTACCTATAATGCACCCAGTGACTTCCTATAATGCACACCCAGCACCCAGTGACTTCCTATAATGCACACCCAGCACCCAGTGACTTCCTATAATGCACACCTAGCACCCAGTGACTTTCTATAATGCACAACTAGCACCCAGTGACTTCCTATATTGCACACCAACACCCAGTGACTTCCTATAATGCACACCTAGCACCCAGTGAATTCCTATAATGCACACCAAGCACCCAGTGACTTCCTATAATGCACACCCAGCACCCAGTGACTTCCTATAATGCACACCCAGCACCCAGTGTCTTCCTATAATGCACACCCAGCACCCAGTGTCTTCCTATAATGCACACCCAGCACCCAGTGACTTCCTATAATGCACACCCAGCACCCAGTGTCTTCCTATAATGCACACCCAGCACCCAGTGACTTCCTATAATGCACACCTAGCACCCAGTGACTTCCTATAATGCACACCTAGCACCCAGTGACTTCCTATAATGCACCCAGTGACTTTCTATAATGCACACCTAGCACCCAGTGACTTCCTATAATGCACACCCAGCACCCAGTGACTTCCTATAATGCACACCTAGCACCCAGTGAATTCCTATAATGCACACCCAGTGACTTCCTATAATGCACACCTAGCACCCAGTGACTTCCTATAATGCACACCCAGCACCCAGTGACTTCCTATAATGCACACCCAGCACCCAGTGACTTCCTATAATGCACACCTAGCACCCAGTGACTTCCTATAATGCACACCCAGCACCCAGTGACTTCCTATAATGCACACCTAGCACCCAGTGACTTCCTATAATGCACACCCAGCACCCAGTGACTTCCTATAATGCACACCCAGCACCCAGTGACTTCCTATAATGCACACCTAGCACCCAGTGACTTTCTATAATGCACAACTAGCACCCAGTGACTTCCTATATTGCACACCAACACCCAGTGACTTCCTATAATGCACACCTAGCACCCAGTGAATTCCTATAATGCACACCAAGCACCCAGTGACTTTCTATAATGCACACCCAGCACCCAGTGACTTCCTATAATGCACACCCAGCACCCAGTGTCTTCCTATAATGCACACCCAGCACCCAGTGTCTTCCTATAATGCACACCCAGCACCCAGTGACTTCCTATAATGCACACCCAGCACCCAGTGTCTTCCTATAATGCACACCCAGCACCCAGTGACTTCCTATAATGCACACCTAGCACCCAGTGACTTCCTATAATGCACACCTAGCACCCAGTGACTTCCTATAATGCACCCAGTGACTTCCTATAATGCACACCTAGCACCCAGTGACTTCCTATAATGCACACCCAGCACCCAGTGACTTCCTATAATGCACACCCAGCACCCAGTGACTTCCTATAATGCACACCTAGCACCCAGTGAATTCCTATAATGCACACCCAGTGACTTCCTATAATGCACACCTAGCACCCAGTGACTTCCTATAATGCACACCCAGCACCCAGTGACTTCCTATAATGCACACCCAGCACCCAGTGACTTCCTATAATGCACACCTAGCACCCAGTGACTTCCTATAATGCACACCCAGCACCCAGTGACTTCCTATAATGCACACCTAGCACCCAGTGACTTCCTATAATGCACACCCAGCACCCAGTGACTTCCTATAATGCACACCTAGCACCCAGTGACTTCCTATAATGCACACCCAGCACCCAGTGACTTCCTATAATGCACACCCAGCACCCAGTGACTTCCTATAATGCACACCTAGCACCCAGTGACTTCCTATAATGCACACCTAGCACCCAGTGACTACCTATAATGCAGCCAGTGACTTCCTATAATGCACACCTAGCACCCAGTGACTTCCTATAATGCACACCCAGCACCCAGTGACTTCCTATAATGCACACCTAGCACCCAGTGACTACCTATAATGCACCCAGTGACTTCCTATAATGCACACCCAGCACCCAGTGACTTCCTATAATGCATACCCAGCACCCAGTGACTTCCTATAATGCACACCTAGCACCCAGTGACTTCCTATAATGCACAACTAGCACCCAGTGACTTCCTATAATGCACACCAACACCCAGTGACTTCCTATAATGCACACCTAGCACCCATTGACTTCCTATAATGCACACCAAGCACCCAGTGACTTTCTATAATGCACACCCAGCACCCAGTGACTTCCTATAATGCACACCCAGCACCCAGTGTCTTCCTATAATGCACACCCAGCTCCCAGTGTCTTCCTATAATGCACACCCAGCACCCAGTGACTTCCTATAATGCACACCCAGCACCCAGTGACTTCCTATAATGCACACCTAGCACCCAGTGACTTCCTATAATGCACACCTAGCACCCAGTGACTTCCTATAATGCACCCAGTGACTTCCTATAATGCACACCTAGCACCCAGTGACTTCCTATAATGCACACCCAGCACCCAGTGACTTCCTATAATGCACACCCAGCACCCAGTGACTTCCTATAATGCACACCTAGCACCCAGTGAATTCCTATAATGCACACCCAGTGACTTCCTATAATGCACACCTAGCACCCAGTGACTTCCTATAATGCACACCCAGCACCCAGTGACTTCCTATAATGCACACCCAGCACCCAGTGACTTCCTATAATGCACACCTAGCACCCAGTGACTACCTATAATGCACCCAGTGACTTCCTATAATGCACACCCAGCACCCAGTGACTTCCTATAATGCACACCCAGCACCCAGTGACTTCCTATAATGCACACCTAGCACCCAGTGACTTTCTATAATGCACAACTAGCACCCAGTGACTTCCTATATTGCACACCAACACCCAGTGACTTCCTATAATGCACACCTAGCACCCAGTGAATTCCTATAATGCACACCTAGCACCCAGTGACTTTCTATAATGCACACCCAGCACCCAGTGACTTCCTATAATGCACACCCAGCACCCAGTGACTTCCTATAATGCACACCCAGCTCCCAGTGTCTTCCTATAATGCAGACCCAGCACCCAGTGACTTCCTATAATGCACACCCAGCACCCAGTGACTTCCTATAATGCACACCTAGCACCCAGTGACTTCCTATAATGCACACCTAGCACCCAGTGACTTCCTATAATGCACCCAGTGACTTCCTATAATGCACACCTAGCACCCAGTGACTTCCTATAATGCACACCCAGCACCCAGTGACTTCCTATAATGCACACCCAGCACCCAGTGACTTCCTATAATGCACACCTAGCACCCAGTGAATTCCTATAATGCACACCCAGTGACTTCCTATAATGCACACCTAGCACCCAGTGACTTCCTATAATGCACACCCAGCACCCAGTGACTTCCTATAATGCACACCCAGCACCCAGTGACTTCCTATAATGCACACCTAGCACCCAGTGACTTCCTATAATGCACACCCAGCACCCAGTGTCTTCCTATAATGCACACCCAGCACCCAGTGACTTCCTATAATGCACACCCAGCACCCAGTGACTTCCTATAATGCACACCCAGCACCCAGTGACTTCCTATAATGCACACCTAGCACCTAGTGACTTCCTATAATGCACACCTAGCACCCAGTGACTTCCCATAATGCACCCAGTGACTTCCTATAATGCACACCTAGCACCCAGTGACTTCCTATAATTCACACCCAGCACCCAGTGTCTTCCTATAATGCACACCCAGCACCCAGTGACTTCCTATAATGCACACCTAGCACCCAGTGACTTCCTATAATGCACACCCAGTGACTTCCTATAATGCACACCTAGCACCCAGTGACTTCCTATAATGCACACCCAGCACCCAGTGACTTCCTATAATGCACACCCAGCACCCAGTGACTTCCTATAATGCACACCTAGCACCCAGTGACTTCCTATAATGCACACCCAGCACCCAGTGACTTTCTATAATGCACACCTAGCACCCAGTGACTTCCTATAATGCACACCCAGCACCCAGTGACTTCCTATAATGCACACCTAGCACCCAGTGACTTCCTATAATGCACACCCAGCACCCAGTGACTTCCTATAATGCACACCCAGCACCCAGTGACTTCCTATAATGCACACCTAGCACCCAGTGACTTCCTATAATGCACACCTAGCACCCAGTGACTACCTATAATGCAGCCAGTGACTTCCTATAATGCACACCTAGCACCCAGTGACTTCCTATAATGCACCCAGTGACTTCCTATAATGCACACCTAGCACCCAGTGACTACCTATAATGCACCCAGTGACTTCCTATAATGCACACCCAGCACCCAGTGACTTCCTATAATGCACACCCAGCACCCAGTGACTTCCTATAATGCACACCTAGTACCCAGTGACTTTCTATAATGCACAACTAGCACCCAGTGACTTCCTATATTGCACACCAACACCCAGTGACTTCCTATAATGCACACCTAGCACCCAGTGAATTCCTATAATGCACACCAAGCACCCAGTGACTTCCTATAATGCACACCCAGCACCCAGTGACTTCCTATAATGCACACCCAGCACCCAGTGTCTTCCTATAATGCACACCCAGCTCCCAGTGTCTTCCTATAATGCACACCCAGCACCCAGTGACTTCCTATAATGCACACCCAGCACCCAGTGACTTCCTATAATGCACACCTAGCACCCAGTGACTTCCTATAATGCACACCTAGCACCCAGTGACTTCCTATAATGCACCCAGTGACTTCCTATAATGCACACCTAGCACCCAGTGACTTCCTATAATGCACACCCAGCACCCAGTGTCTTCCTATAATGCACACCCAGCACCCAGTGACTTCCTATAATGCACACCTAGCACCCAGTGAATTCCTATAATGCACACCCAGTGACTTCCTATAATGCACACCTAGCACCCAGTGACTTCCTATAATGCACACCCAGCACCCAGTGACTTCCTATAATGCACACCCAGCACCCAGTGACTTCCTATAATGCACACCCAGCACCCAGTGACTTCCTATAATGCACACCTAGCACCCAGTGACTTTCTATAATGCACAACTAGCACCCAGTGACTTCCTATATTGCACACCAACACCCAGTGACTTCCTATAATGCACACCTAGCACCCAGTGAATTCCTATAATGCACACCAAGCACCCAGTGACTTCCTATAATGCACACCCAGCACCCAGTGACTTCCTATAATGCACACCCAGCACCCAGTGTCTTCCTATAATGCACACCCAGCACCCAGTGTCTTCCTATAATGCACACCCAGCACCCAGTGACTTCCTATAATGCACACCCAGCACCCAGTGTCTTCCTATAATGCACACCCAGCACCCAGTGACTTCCTATAATGCACACCTAGCACCCAGTGACTTCCTATAATGCACACCTAGCACCCAGTGACTTCCTATAATGCACCCAGTGACTTTCTATAATGCACACCTAGCACCCAGTGACTTCCTATAATGCACACCCAGCACCCAGTGACTTCCTATAATGCACACCTAGCACCCAGTGAATTCCTATAATGCACACCCAGTGACTTCCTATAATGCACACCTAGCACCCAGTGACTTCCTAAAATGCACACCCAGCACCCAGTGACTTCCTATAATGCACACCCAGCACCCAGTGACTTCCTATAATGCACACCTAGCACCCAGTGACTTCCTATAATGCACACCCAGCACCCAGTGACTTCCTATAATGCACACCTAGCACCCAGTGACTTCCTATAATGCACACCCAGCACCCAGTGACTTCCTATAATGCACACCCAGCACCCAGTGACTTCCTATAATGCACACCTAGCACCCAGTGACTTTCTATAATGCACAACTAGCACCCAGTGACTTCCTATATTGCACACCAACACCCAGTGACTTCCTATAATGCACACCTAGCACCCAGTGAATTCCTATAATGCACACCAAGCACCCAGTGACTTTCTATAATGCACACCCAGCACCCAGTGTCTTCCTATAATGCACACCCAGCACCCAGTGTCTTCCTATAATGCACACCCAGCACCCAGTGTCTTCCTATAATGCACACCCAGCACCCAGTGACTTCCTATAATGCACACCCAGCACCCAGTGACTTCCTATAATGCACACCCAGCACCCAGTGACTTCCTATAATGCACACCTAGCACCCAGTGACTTCCTATAATGCACACCTAGCACCCAGTGACTTCCTATAATGCACCCAGTGACTTCCTATAATGCACACCTAGCACCCAGTGACTTCCTATAATTCACACCCAGCACCCAGTGTCTTCCTATAATGCACACCCAGCACCCAGTGACTTCCTATAATGCACACCTAGCACCCAGTGAATTCCTATAATGCACACCCAGTGACTTCCTATAATGCACACCTAGCACCCAGTGACTTCCTATAATGCACACCCAGCACCCAGTGACTTCCTATAATGCACACCCAGCACCCAGTGACTTCCTATAATGCACACCCAGCACCCAGTGTCTTCCTATAATGCACACCCAGCACCCAGTGACTTCCTATAATGCACACCTAGCACCCAGTGACTTCCTATAATGCACACCCAGCACCCAGTGACTTCCTATAATGCACACCTAGCACCCAGTGACTTCCTATAATGCACACCCAGCACCCAGTGACTTCCTATAATGCACACCCAGCACCCAGTGACTTCCTATAATGCACACCTAGCACCCAGTGACTTCCTATAATGCACACCTAGCACCCAGTGACTACCTATAATGCAGCCAGTGACTTCCTATAATGCACACCCAGCACCCAGTGACTTCCTATAATGCACACCCAGCACCCAGTGACTTCCTATAATGCACACCTAGCACCCAGTGACTACCTATAATGCACCCAGTGACTTCCTATAATGCACACCCAGCACCCAGTGACTTCCTATAATGCACACCCAGCACCCAGTGACTTCCTATAATGCACACCAAGCACCCAGTGACTTTCTATAATGCACAACTAGCACCCAGTGACTTCCTATATTGCACACCAACACCCAGTGACTTCCTATAATGCACACCTAGCACCCAGTGAATTCCTATAATGCACACCAAGCACCCAGTGACTTTCTATAATGCACACCCAGCACCCAGTGACTTCCTATAATGCA
Source organism: Dendropsophus ebraccatus (assembly GCF_027789765.1). Lineage (NCBI taxonomy): Eukaryota > Metazoa > Chordata > Amphibia > Anura > Hylidae > Dendropsophus > Dendropsophus ebraccatus. The sequence continues at coordinate 60,938 of NW_027210295.1, read as the reverse complement.
CACCCAGCACCCAGTGTCTTCCTATAATGCACACCCAGCTCCCAGTGTCTTCCTATAATGCACACCCAGCACCCAGTGACTTCCTATAATGCACACCCAGCACCCAGTGACTTCCTATAATGCACACCAAGCACCCAGTGACTTCCTATAATGCACACCTAGCACCCAGTGACTTCCTATAATGCACCCAGTGACTTCCTATAATGCACACCTAGCACCCAGTGACTTCCTATAATGCACACCCAGCACCCAGTGTCTTCCTATAATGCACACCCAGCACCCAGTGACTTCCTATAATGCACACCTAGCACCCAGTGAATTCCTATAATGCACACCCAGTGACTTCCTATAATGCACACCTAGCACCCAGTGACTTCCTATAATGCACACCCAGCACCCAGTGACTTCCTATAATGCACACCCAGCACCCAGTGACTTCCTATAATGCACACCTAGCACCCAGTGACTTCCTATAATGCACACCCAGCACCCAGTGTCTTCCTATAATGCACACCCAGCACCCAGTGACTTCCTATAATGCACACCCAGCACCCAGTGTCTTCCTATAATGCACACCCAGCACCCAGTGACTTCCTATAATGCACACCTAGCACCCAGTGACTTCCTATAATGCACACCTAGCACCCAGTGACTTCCTATAATGCACCCAGTGACTTCCTATAATGCACACCTAGCACCCAGTGACTTCCTATAATTCACACCCAGCACCCAGTGTCTTCCTATAATGCACACCCAGCACCCAGTGACTTCCTATAATGCACACCTAGCACCCAGTGAATTCCTATAATGCACACCCAGTGACTTCCTATAATGCACACCTAGCACCCAGTGACTTCCTATAATGCACACCCAGCACCCAGTGACTTCCTATAATGCACACCCAGCACCCAGTGACTTCCTATAATGCACACCTAGCACCCAGTGACTTCCTATAATGCACACCTAGCACCCAGTGACTTCCTATAATGCACACCTAGCACCCAGTGACTTCCTATAATGCACACCCAGCACCCAGTGACTTCCTATAATGCACACCTAGCACCCAGTGACTTCCTATAATGCACACCCAGCACCCAGTGACTTCCTATAATGCACACCCAGCACCCAGTGACTTCCTATAATGCACACCTAGCACCCAGTGACTTCCTATAATGCACACCTAGCACCCAGTGACTACCTATAATGCAGCCAGTGACTTCCTATAATGCACACCTAGCACCCAGTGACTTCCTATAATGCACACCCAGCACCCAGTGACTTCCTATAATGCACACCTAGCACCCAGTGACTACCTATAATGCACCCAGTGACTTCCTATAATGCACACCCAGCACCCAGTGACTTCCTATAATGCACACCCAGCACCCAGTGACTTCCTATAATGCACACCTAGCACCCAGTGACTTTCTATAATGCACAACTAGCACCCAGTGACTTCCTATATTGCACACCAACACCCAGTGACTTCCTATAATGCACACCTAGCACCCAGTGAATTCCTATAATGCACACCAAGCACCCAGTGACTTTCTATAATGCACACCCAGCACCCAGTGACTTCCTATAATGCACACCCAGCACCCAGTGTCTTCCTATAATGCACACCCAGCTCCCAGTGTCTTCCTATAATGCACACCCAGCACCCAGTGACTTCCTATAATGCACACCCAGCACCCAGTGACTTCCTATAATGCACACCTAGCACCCAGTGACTTCCTATAATGCACACCTAGCACCCAGTGACTTCCTATAATGCACCCAGTGACTTCCTATAATGCACACCTAGCACCCAGTGACTTCCTATAATGCACACCCAGCACCCAGTGACTTCCTATAATGCACACCCAGCACCCAGTGACTTCCTATAATGCACACCTAGCACCCAGTGAATTCCTATAATGCACACCCAGTGACTTCCTATAATGCACACCTAGCACCCAGTGACTTCCTATAATGCACACCCAGCACCCAGTGACTTCCTATAATGCACACCCAGCACCCAGTGACTTCCTATAATGCACACCTAGCACCCAGTGACTTCCTATAATGCACACCCAGCACCCAGTGACTTCCTATAATGCACACCTAGCACCCAGTGACTTCCTATAATGCACACCCAGCACCCAGTGACTTCCTATAATGCACACCTAGCACCCAGTGACTTCCTATAATGCACACCCAGCACCCAGTGACTTCCTATAATGCACACCCAGCACCCAGTGACTTCCTATAATGCACACCTAGCACCCAGTGACTTCCTATAATGCACACCTAGCACCCAGTGACTACCTATAATGCACCCAGTGACTTCCTATAATGCACACCTAGCACCCAGTGACTTCCTATAATGCACACCCAGCACCCAGTGACTTCCTATAATGCACACCTAGCACCCAGTGACTACCTATAATGCACCCAGTGACTTCCTATAATGCACACCCAGCACCCAGTGACTTCCTATAATGCACACCCAGCACCCAGTGACTTCCTATAATGCACACCTAGCACCCAGTGACTTTCTATAATGCACAACTAGCACCCAGTGACTTCCTATATTGCACACCAACACCCAGTGACTTCCTATAATGCACACCTAGCACCCAGTGAATTCCTATAATGCACACCAAGCACCCAGTGACTTTCTATAATGCACACCCAGCACCCAGTGACTTCCTATAATGCACACCCAGCACCCAGTGTCTTCCTATAATGCACACCCAGCACCCAGTGTCTTCCTATAATGCACACCCAGCACCCAGTGACTTCCTATAATGCACACCTAGCACCCAGTGTCTTCCTATAATGCACACCCAGCACCCAGTGACTTCCTATAATGCACACCTAGCACCCAGTGACTTCCTATAATGCACCCAGTGACTTCCTATAATGCACACCTAGCACCCAGTGACTTCCTATAATGCACACCCAGCACCCAGTGTCTTCCTATAATGCACACCCAGCACCCAGTGACTTCCTATAATGCACACCTAGCACCCATTGAATTCCTATAATGCACACCCAGTGACTTCCTATAATGCACACCTAGCACCCAGTGACTTCCTATAATGCACACCTAGCACCCAGTGCCTTCCTATAATACACCCAGTGACTTCCTATAATGCACACCCAGCACCCAGTGACTTCCTATAATGCACACCCAGTGACTTCCTATAATGCACACCTAGCACCCAGTGACTTCCTATAATGCACACCCAGCACCCAGTGACTTCCTATAATGCACACCCAGTGACTTTCTATAATGCACCCAGTGACTTCCTATAATGCACCCAGTGACTTCCTATAATGCACCCAGTGACTTCCTATAATGCACCCAGTGACTTCCTATAATGCACACCTAGCACCCAGTGACTTCCTATAATGCACACCTAGCACCCAGTGACTTCCTATAATGCACACCTAGCACCCAGTGACTTCCTATAATGCACACCCAGCACCCAGTGTCTTCCTATAATGTACACCCAGCACCCAATGACTTCCTATAATGCACACCCAGCACCCAGTGACTTCCTATAATGCACACCCAGCACCCAGTGACTTCCTATAATGCACACCCAGCACCCAGTGACTTCCTATAATGCACACCCAGCACCCAGTGACTTCCTATAATGCACACCTAGCACCCAGTGACTTCCTATAATGCACACCCAGCACCCAGTGACTTCCTATAATGCACACCTAGCACCCAGTGACTTCCTATAATGCACACCTAGCACCCAGTGACTTCCTATAATGCACACCCAGCACCCAGTGTCTTCCTATAATGTACACCCAGCACCCAATGACTTCCTATAATGCACACCCAGCACCCAGTGACTTCCTATAATGCACACCCAGCACCCAGTGACTTCCTATAATGCACACCCAGCACCCAGTGACTTCCTATAATGCACACCCAGCACCCAGTGACTTCCTATAATGCACACCTAGCACCCAGTGACTTCCTATAATGCACACCCAGCACCCAGTGACTTCCTATAATGCACACCTAGCACCCAGTGACTTCATATAATGCACCCAGTGACTTCCTGTAATGCACCCAGCACCGAGTGACTTCCTATAATCGCACCCAGTGACTTGGTATAATGAGCAACAGTCACTTGGTATACTGGACAAAGACTTCACTGCTCCCACAGAAAACCACCCACAATCCACCCTCCTCTCCTGCAACAGACTCCCCACTATACACAGCCGACTGGCCGCCTCCAGGAAGCCAATCACCTTATATAGAGGGTGTGTGTGTGTGTGGGGGGGGGGGGGTTGCAGACATCACAGTGGAGTTTGCAGCTGTTTGGATGGGCGCAAGGGATTATGGATAATCCCTTGCTCCCGCCAAAAGACAAGCTAACATGTGCGGTCACAATGTTTAGGGAATTTGTAGAACTAACCCGAGAATTCGCTTCACTGAAAGAAGCGAATTGACAACGCTCATCTCTACAGGTCCTATATCCACTCACAGGAAATGGCTGCTCAGCCAATCACTATGGCAGCTATAAGAATAGGAAACAATCCAGTGCTGAGCCCTCTCCTCTCTTGTATCCTAATAGCAGTGTCATGTCTTGTCTCTATGGTAGATGTGCCATTGATATCATATTAATATGCCTGGGCTGTAACATTTGCAAAAACTGTAACTGAGTGCTTGATGATATTCAGGGCTTCAACACCAGCTCTAATATTTCTTTCTCAAGTGCACAATTTCGGTGATTGCTTATGGCTCTTAAAACTGTTATTTTGAGATTCCTTACAAGAAAATTATTAATTTCAAAGATTATTTCTTAGTTCAAGGACCTTATATGTACTGCAGCTGACCCCCTGCTGGGTTCCCATTCTTTTTAGTACAAAAGTTTAATTGTATATGGACATCAAATGAGGACAATATTTTATTTATTTTTTGAGAAATTGGGAAACAGCAGGGGAAAAAAAATTCCCATTCATCATCCTGTTAAAATATTAGTGAGTAAAGGGAAAGCAGAGACCAGACCCATACATTTATATTTAAAGTGGTACGCCAGTGAAATTTTTTTTTTTCTTTCAAATCAACTGGTTTTAGAAAGTTCCAGAGATTTATAAATGACTTCTATAAAAAAAAAAAAAAAAATCACCATTGTTTTTTTAGTACTTATCAGCTGCTGTAAGTCCTGTAGGAAGTGGTGTATTCTTTCTATTCTGACACAGTGCTCTCTGCTGCCACTTTTGTCCGTGACAAGAACTGTCAAGAGCAGAAGAAAATCCCCATAGAAAACCTTTATTGATCTGCAGACTGGAAAGAATACACAACTTCCTGCAGGATATATATCAGATGATAAGTACTGGAAGATTTTTAAATAGAAGTAAATTACAAATCTCTGGCACTTTCTGACACCAGTTGATTTGAAAGAAAAAATGAACCATTTAAAGGAAGACTTCAGACATAATTAATAAACTGTGTTATATCTTGTGCATGACCTCACACAGAATAATTTAGGTCTTTAAAGATAAAAGTCATGCCCATCCCCTTCTGAACTTCAAAGCACTTAGACCAATATAACCCTGTCTAAAATTAAATTGTTAACCAATTTGAATATAAATGTGAAATACTATTTTCTTTACAGGGAATCTGTCAGCTCTGTCACGATCAGAGCTTAAATGGGTACTGCTACAATTTTTTTTAAATCAACTATTGTCAAAAAGTTATATAGATTTGTAATTTACTTCTATTTAAAAATGTCAGGTCTTCTAGTACTTATCAGCTGCTGTATGTCCTCCAGGAAGTGGTGTATTCTCTCCAGTCTGACACAGTGCTCTCTGCTGCCACCTATGTTCATGTCAGGAACTGTCCAGAGCCAAATCCCCATAGAAAACTTCCCCTGCTTTGGACAGTTCCTCTCACAGACAGAGGTGGCAGCAGAAAGCATCATGTCACACTGGAAAGAAAACAACACTTCCTGTACGGCAAATAGCAGCTCATAAGTACAGGAAGACTTAAGATTTTTAAATAGAAGTAAAAGACAAATCTATATAAATTTCTGACACCAGTTGAACTGAAAGAATTTTTTTTGCTGGAGTTCCTCTTTAAGGGCAGCTTTACACACACTGTATCGCAGCAGATTTTATGCTGCGGATCCGCAGCAGATTTGATCTAAATAACTGAACACAGCATCAAATCTGCACCATCAAATCGGCTGCAGATCTGCTGCGGATCCTGTAAGTGTGAATGCACCCTAAGTGTCAAAGAGGCCCAGTAGTAGCATGCACCCATCCGACTTCCCCCACCCGTCCCTGTCTTGACTGATGTACAGAGCTCAGGCCTTAAGGCCAAGCAGGATGAGGTGGAAGAGGAAGTAGGCATGCATGCTGCTGCTTGGCACCACCTACTTGTCACTTGAATTCTGAGCATGACATGCAGCTGACAGACTTCCTCTAAGATTGAAAATAAATGTGCCTTTACACATTCAACTGTCTTTGTCTTTCATTGTTGAGTGCATGTATGGCAACTGATTATCTCCTGTATGCACTGGGAGATAAAAGAGACACCCCCAAGTTCATTGCCTAGCCACTCAGAGGTCACTTACCCACGCTGTAATCTGAGGGCAATTTACATGGCAAGTCAACTAAGGGAAAGTGGGGTATGGCCTTAAAGGAGAAGTCCTTCCATTTTGAAAACCTGGCAGCCTGCAGATGCATTGGTGGGACCGGCCCCGGCTAGACTCCAGGATCTCCAGGATGTACACGTCATGACCTGGCTGATGGATTTGCTGCTCAGCCAGCCAGTGACTGAAGTGGGATGCTGAGCGGCCAGTCCATCAGCCAGGACAGGCATTTTCATCAAAAATGTCTTCCGGAGGGGGTCCCTAAGCCGGTCCTGCCGTTCCCCACAGGCATGGAGAGAGGTAAGTGAGTACTCTTTATCAAATTCCCCCGTGCCCCTGCAGGGTGCCGGATTTTCAAGATGGACGGACTTCTCTCCTGTGCGTTCCTAGCTATTGATAGATGGAAAGTAGCTGGTACAACCTGCTGTCATACAATGGACAACTGCAGACTACCTCTACACTGCTACGTACAGAAGTACAGACAAAAGTAATATTGACTGTAGTCTTGCTCCCTCTAAGCAGAACAGGAACAAGACAGAGGAAGAGGCGATTACTAGTGGTCACCTTTCCCTGTAACCATTCAACTACTGAAGGTGGGTCCAGGGCTACGACGTGGCAACTGGTGAGTGGGACCATTGACCACCGATGAAAGGAAGGAGCAGGCAGATCATTTGACTGGAGAAGAGTGAAGAGCTGGGAGATCAGTCACTGATTAGCAAGGTGCCAACATCAAGGAACTGCGCTCATCAGCTGTCCCTGCACTTCATAGCTTACTGTGTAGTGGTAGCAATGTGTGACTACAGCCCTGCTCATATTCAAGTGAACAGCAACTGAGCTGCACTTACAGGTCTCCACTGCTACACAGTTACCAGAGACAAACTGCTTCCAGCCTCGTACTCTGTGTAGTGCGGGCACTGAGCAGCTGATTGGCACAGGTACCACCAATCAGGTTTGTCGCTACTGCGAATGACGTCTTATTTAATGCGAACGATTTGGGAACGAGCAACGATAAAAATAGGTCCAGGTCTTATTAAGCGATCAACGATTTCTCGTTCGTCGTTTGATCATTAACTGCTATTCAACCGAACGATTAGCTCTTCGATTTGAACGATTTAACGATTATCCGACATGTCACATCTAATAAAGTCTACAAACTTATTTTTCTGTTATTTCCCCCTTAAATTTAAGTGTTACTATCCCACTTGTGAAGGGGGTCTGTCTATCAACATATACCATATACTATGAGGCTACAGCATGTTCAGACATGGTATTTCCATCAGTCTTTTTGTCAGTCTCTTTTCAACCAAAACCAGAAGTGGGTTTAAAAAAACAGAAACTGGGCAAATCTTTCCATTATAAGTTTGCCCTCTTAGTTCCAATCCTGATTTTGGTTGAAAAAAGACTGACCAAAAGACTAACAGAAATACTATGTGTGAACATAGCCTCACACTGTAATTGGAAAGTTTAGCTATTTATACATTTCAAAGTGGAATAACCCAATAATTTTTTCTTCATGTGTAATGAATAATTTACTAACATTGCTCCATCTTTATTTTACAAGAAATTACCAATCTGTTGACACTAGACAGTGCAGGTTGTACTAATTGTTTAATAAAATTAATCTTGTTTTGTGTTTTATATTAAATTACGTAAATTACATTTATTTCAATCCAATTAGTCTGAGATGTTTGATCTGCATTAAATTGCAGAAAGTAAACTAATTTCCATGTTGCAGAACACTGCATTCCTTAAAGAATATGGACTATTCAAGGGAAACTAACAGCAGGTTACTAGAGATGAGCGAACCTCGAGCATGCTCGAGTCCATCCGAGCCCAAACTTTCGGCATTTGATTAGCTGTGGCTGCTGAAGTTGGATAAAGCCCTAAGGCTATGTGGAAAACATGGATATAGTCATTGGCTGTATCCATGTTTTCCAGACAACCTTAGAGCTTTATCCAAGTTCAGCAGCCCCCGCTAATTAAATGCCGACCGTTCGGGTTTAGATGGACTCGAACCCGAACCCGCTTCGCTCATCTCTACAGGTTACAAGAATCTATCCCACTGTTTTGTTTCCTATAGGGCACAGAACGCTAAGGATGAAGGTAATTTTATTACCTTTACCTGCAGTGCTGTTTATTAATATGCTAATTAGGTGTTCTGGTGCACTCAGGGTGAAGCTACAGTTCTCAGTGCACCTGCACCCTCCCTCTTTATGAATATTCAGCCGGAACCCAGCAGTGATGAGTAGCCACTGAATAATCTGGGACTCGTCTACCTACTGGAAGCAACTATCTACTTAATGTGGAATCTACCCACCTATTTGGGGGGCTGATATACCTACTGGAAGCCCCTATCTCTTGGAGGGACATACCGTACCTACCGAATGGGGGGAATTTATCTTCTGGGTAGACTACCTACCAAATGAAGTAACTCAGAGGCAGACACATACTATATAGGGCAAAAAATGTGCCTGAATCCCCCCCCCCCCTTTAGTGTTCCACCAATCTTTATCACCTCAGGGCACCCCTACCAAATATTCTACAAAATACAAAAATCAGAATTCACTGACTCACAAGTGATGTCTTCTTCAATCTGAGACTTCCCTTATCATTTCCATCCGGCTCAAACCACCAGGACGATTTCTTCCAGCTACAATTCATCTCTTTAGAACCTGCCAGACAAACATCTTAGGTTCTGCACTTTTCATTCAACGTCCTCCCATTTTTCCTCGTATAGGGTCCCATACATTAATATTATATACAGAAATAATTCCACTGTTTGGTTTCATGTGTACTAAAGTAAGTAGGTTTATGGGTTGCCCCCATATATAGGATCTCCCATGTAGTAATAAAGTTCAATTTAATCCCCCCCAATATAGTAATAGTGCCCCCTGCTTTGCCCCCATAGTAATAATGCCCCCTGTTGTGCCCCTCAGTAATAATGCCCCCTGCTGTGTACAGCCCCCATAATAATAAAGTCCATGTTGTGACCACCGTCCATAGTAATAATGCCCCCTGCTGTGTACAGCCTCCATAGTAATAAAGTCCCTGTTGTGACCACCGTCCATAGTAATAATGCTCCCTGCTGTGTACAGCCTCCATAGTAATAATACCTCTTGTTGTGACCACCTCCATAGTAATAAAGCCCCCTGTTGTGACCCCAATAATATTAGTAATGCCCCCTGCTGTGTATAGCCTCCATAGTAATAATACCTCCTGATGTGACCACCCCCATAGTAATAAAGCCCCCCTGTTGTGACTACCCCCATAGTAATAAAGCCCCTGTTGTGACCCTTCAGTAATAAAGCCCCCTGTTGTGATCCCCATAACAATGCCCCTGCTATGTAAAGCCCCCTTACAAATAATGCCCCCTGTTGTGACCACCCCCATAGTAGTAATGCCCCTGCTGTATACAACCTCCCCACAGTAATAATGTCCCCTGTTTTGACCCCCTTAGTAATATTGCCTCTTGCTGTATACAGCCCTCCTCTCCCCCTCCTTTGTGTGCTCCAACATTTAAAAAAAAAACCAAAAAAAACAAAAAAAACAAGGACATACTCCTATTCCAGGCAGGGAGCAGCTCTTCTCCATCTTCTGGCTTCTAGCTTATCAGCCGTATTTCTAATAGTCCTGTTACGTTTCATTAACATTAGTCTGCAACTATAGAAAACTTAATGAATTTATTACTCATTTATTAATTAATTCCTGGTGTTTAGGTAGAGAGTCTGAACACTGAAACATTATCCAGGGCATGATTCCAGCAACCTCAGTGAACACTGTCTAATGACATTAGGTGCATGAATGTGTTAGGGATAGAACATTGTGCCCCAGACGGAAGAAACAGACCACACACTACCAGCCCCTGCAGACCCAGCATCCTCTTATAATGCTCAATCAACTACAATTAGAACAAATGAATTCACTTTTCTGACAGAAGAAATAAAATGCCACTTATTTATGCCTCTAACAACTGGTTTAGTATTATGGAAAATATACAGAGGAATATCTGTATCTTAACACACACACTGCTGTTTCTGTAAATGGGAATAAGTAGGAAAATGAAGTTCTTTATGGCCGCTAGAGCTGAGTGAAGCAATTTGGGGCTAATGAAATTTGTTTAAAATTTTACAAAAAAATTCAGATTTTTCCTGAAATTATTTGTGACTCTGAGCAAGGATTCTTATCAAAGACAGGGTCGCTGCTCCTGTACTTATGGAACAATGAGGTACAGTATACACTGTATGACTGCTTCTCAATTCATATTCACTGGGTCGAGTGCAGAGCCCCCACTCAAACACGTGTCCCCCCCAGAGGTAAGTGGTATGGCTGTATGCATAGCCAATTATATTCTAACACTCACTGGCTCAAGTGCTTAGCCCCTGGGCCAGTGAGCGTTCTCTGAGCAGGAGGCATACAGTGTAAGCTTCCTACTTGGAAGCTATGGTGCCTTAGCATAGAGTGCCCCCTAAACTGCAAAGAGGAGCAACGACTCCTGTCACTTTTACACTGAGCAGACAGACATACACTGTAAGCTCTGCTGCTCACGGTTAATAAATAAGTGAATCTTTAATGGTTGAGATAACTTACTTTGTAGATGCCTGCTCTGACAGCCACGCAGCACAGACACAGCTACAGTCGGCTACTGTGACTACTGATCACTGCCTGCCACCACATGATCAGTAGCCACATCAGGTAAACAGGGCTTTATCTGGGCTGCCAGGCAACCATAGAAGGCATCTAAATACTGTATTAAGTTTTTCTGCCATTGCATATGATTTTTTTTATTTATTTGTCCCCAACTATTTAACCCCTTGCCTCCAAAGCCTGTTTTGGCCTTAATGACCAGGCTAATTTTTTAAAATCTGACCTGTCTCACTTTATGCGTTTATAGCTCAGTGATGCTTTAACGTATGCTAGCGATTCTAAGGAAGTCATATCACATAAATTAGTTACTAAATCACATTATCAACATGTCTTCTTTATTCTGGCATAATTTGGTAAATATATTTTACTTTTTTAGGGTGTTACGGGGCTTAGAAATGTATCAGCAAATTATCAAATTTTCATGAAATTTCCAAAATGGATTTTTTTTTAGGAACCAGTTCTTTTTTTAAGTTGATTTAGGAGGCTTGTATACTGGAAACCCCCATAAGTGACCCCATTTTGGAAACTAGACACCTTAAAGAATTATTCTAGGGGTATAATGAGCATTTTAACCCTACAGGGGCTGGAGGAAAGTGTTCACCATTAGGCCGTAAAAAAATGGAAAATTTAAATTTTCCAATAATATATACGTTTAGATTAAAGTTTTTCATTTTCAAAAGGAACATGAGAAAAAAAGCATGCCAAAATTTGTAACGCAGGTTCTCCTGAGTACAACAGTACCCCATATGTGGGGGTAAACTACTGTAAGGGCACACAGCGGGGCTCAGAAGGAAGGGAGCGCCAATTAGCATTTTCAGTGCAAATTTTGCTGAAGAAGTTTCTGAGCGCCAGGTGCGTTTGCAGCGCCCCTGTAGTGCCAGCAGAGTAAAATCTCGCCATAAGTCACCCCATTTTGGAAAGTGCACCCCTCAGAGAATTCATCTTGGGGTGTGGTGAGCATTTTGACCTCACAGGTATTAGAGGAAAGTATTCAAAAGTAAAGAGTAAAAATGAAAAACTCAAATTTTTCCAATATTATGTTTGTTTAGTTAGAAATTTCTAAATTTCACGAGGAACAGGAGAGAACATTCACCCCAAAATCTGTAACGCAGGTTCTCCTGAGTAGAACGGTACCCCATATGTGGGCATAAACCACTGTATGGGCACACAGCCGGGCTCAGAAGGGAAGGAGCGGCAATTAGCATTTTCAGTGCAGATTTTGCTGAAGAAGTTTCTGAGCGCCAGGTGCGTTTGCAGTGCCCCTGTAGTGCCAGCGGAGTAAAATCTCGCCATAAGTCACCCCATTTTGGAAAGTACACCCCTCAAAGAATTTATCTTGGGGTGTGGTGAGCATTTTGACCCCACAGGTATTGGAGGAAAGTATTCAAAAGTAGACAGTAAAAATGAAAAAACTCGAATTTTTCCAATAATATGTTGGTTTAGTTTAAAATTTCTAAATTTCACGAGGAACAGGAGAAAAAATTCACCCCAAAATCTATAACGCAGGTTCTCCTGAGTAGAACGGTACCCCATATGTGGGCATAAACCACTGTATGGGCACACAGCAAGGCTCAGAAGGAAGGGAGTGCCAATTTGCTGGAGCAAAACCGCAGCTAGTAATGGTTATTAGAATAGCGCAGTTACTAAAATACAATAAAAAAAATGAGATTACAGGTAATGCGGGGGGGGTTAGGGACAGTCTGGGGTGGATATGGGCAACCTGCTGTGGTTACGGGCAACCTGGGGTGGTTATGGGCAACCTGCTGTGGTTACGGGTAATCTGGAAGTGGTTACGGACAGTCTGGGGTGGTTATGGGCAACCTGCTGTGGTTACGGGCAACCTGGGGTGGTTATGGGCAACCTGCTGAGGTTACGGGTAATCTGGAGGTGGTTACGGGCAACCTGCACTGGTTACAGGCAACCTGCTGTGGTTACGGTCAACGTGAGGGGGTTACGGACAATCTGGGTTTGTTACGGATAAACTAAAGTGCTTATATGTAATTTGGGTTGGTTACGGCAATCTGGCGTGGTTACGGGCAATCTGTAGGGGCTCATTGGCAATTTGGGTTGGTTACAGGCAACGTGCGGTGGTTAGAGGCAACGTGCGGTGGTTAGAGGCTGTGTGGTGGTTAGAGGCAGCGTGCGGTGGTTAGAGGCAGCGTGCGGTGGTTAGAGGCAACGTGCGGTGGTTAGAGGCAACGTGCGGTGGTTAGAGGCAGTCTGTGGTGGTTAGAGGCAGCGTGCGGTGGTTAGAGGCAGCGTGCGGTGGTTAGAGGCAACGTGCGGTGGTTAGAGGCAGTGTGTGGTGGTTAGAGGCAGTGTGCGGTGGTTAGAGGCAGCGTGCGGTGGTTAGAGGCAACGTGCGGTGGTTAGAGGCAACGTGCGGTGGTTAAAGGCAACGTGCGGTGGTTAGAGGCAGTGTGCAGTGGTTAGAGGCAGTGTGCGGTGGTTAGAGGCAGTGTGGGGTGGTTAGAGGCAGTGTGCGATGTCAGAGGTAACATGTGGTGGTCAGTGGCAACATGCGGTGGTCAGTGGCAGCGTGCGGTGGTCAGTGGCAATGTGCGGTGGTTACGTGTAATCTGGCGCAATGACGGGAAACCGGGGGTGGTTACGGTCAATGTGCGGTGGTTACGGGCAACGTGCGGTGGTTACGGGCAACGTGCGGTGGTTACGGGCAATCTGGGGGGGTTAGGGGTAATCTGGGAGTAAACTGCAATTATTACTATAATAAAAAGTGTGTGTTTTATTTTTTTGTATGTTTGTCAGTTTTTGTACTTTTACACATTCATTTTCACTGTATTACTATGATTACTGTGATATTTTCTATCACAGTAATCATAGTTCAGTGACAGGGACCAAATTGGTCTCTGTCACTTTAAATTTTCAGAGTTGGCTGGTTGTGGAGCGCATGCGCACTTCATAACCAGCCAGGACGTCGAGGAGGAAGGAGCTCCAGGATCAGGTGAGTATATGGGGAAGGGGGGGTGACAGGGGGACGGGGGTTACAGGGGGGGTGGGGGGCGACTTACTGACACTTTTTATCCCCTGTCACCAATGATTTATGGTGACAGGGGATAAAAGTGCTATATAGTATATACCGCCGATCGCCTGCTCCGGGACCAAACGGGGGGTCTCCGATCACTGCCCCATGCTCTCCGCTACCTCCTGTGGCGGAGAGCATGGGGCTTTGATCATTTATTCATTTCCATCCCTGCGAACAAACATTGTTTGTTCGCAGGGATGGGGGCGGCCATCTTGGATCTGATGGCCGCCCGGGGGGGGAGCGGGTTAGTTATCGCCCTACTAGGGGGGCTGATCTGGGGTCTGAGGGGACATTTTTCATCTCCCCCCACCGTGGATTCACGGTGGGGGGAGATGAAAGCTATCGGCGGCGCCGTTAATTCCCGGTACCGGAGATCACCGCTATAACGGTAATAGCGGTGATCTCCGGTATCGGGGGACAAGGGGAGGGGGCCGAGGGACATACTTGTTGTGGTGGTGGGGGGAGGCAACATGCTGCAGCCTCCCCCTGCCGCCCGATCGCCCGATCTCCCCATAGACGCTGCGGTCGCATTGACCGCGGCGTTTATGGGGTTAACTGCCCGGGGGGAGCGCGGCTCCCTCCGGGCAGAGGCAGCAGGAGGATGCTGTGTGACATAGCATCCTCCTGCTGCCCGATCTTCTATAGGGACAGCGGGGGGAGGCAGGGAAGCCATGACGTTCCTGGAACGTCATGTTGCGGGAACTACCTGTTTTACATGACGTTCCAGGAACGTCATTTTGCGGCAAGGGGTTAACTGAGCAGCAAGGCATACAGTATAAAGCTCATTGCTCAGTGGGTAATTTTTATGGTGTCCAGGTATACTAGGATAAGCTGGATAAAGAAGCAGGGACTCATGTTATTTTGACAGGAGTACCAGCCACTGTACAGTCGACAAAGATGTGCTATGAATTGCCCCTCATTAGAGAGAACTTACAGGTTTGCACAAACCTGAATGTTTGGCATTTGAATCCCGCTGCCTGGAGAAGATGGATGCAGCCCTAGAGCTGCATGGAAAACATGGATAAAGCCATAGGAGACTAAAGCATAGGAGGCTGCATCAATCTGGCAGCAGGGTTCAAATGGCAAGCATTTGGGTTTGTGCAAACTCAAACTTACTAAAAGTTTACATATGTCTACTCCTTACTTTCTAGGTAATGAAGGGAAAGTACTGATCCTATACATTGCTGACTAACTCGCTGGGTTAGGCACCCTGTACCTGGCCTACCTAGTGTACGGTCAAATATGATTTAGCTCATGAATTTGACATGATGGGCAATAGATGTGTGCTGTGAAACTGAATGAAGAATCTGTCATTGGCCTTTATGAGAGCAGAAGATATGGGTGTGCGCCAGTGATGTGGAAGTTGGAATAAGTGATGATGTGCATTGAGACTGAAGATGTAATAGAGTCCTAGTGGTATAATAATGCCAGAGTGTTAGGCTGGGTTCACACTACGTATATTTCAGTCAGTATTGTGGTCCTCATACTGCAACCAAAACCAGGAGTGGATTAAAAACACAGAAAGGATCTGTTCACACAATGTTGAAATTGAGTGGATGGCCGCCATATAATGGTAAATAACTGCCATTATTTCAATATAACAGCCGTTGTTTTAAAATAACAGCAAATATTTGCCATTAAATGACGGCCATCCACTCAATTTCAACATTGTGTGGACAGATCCTTTCTGTGTTTTTAATCCACTCCTGGTTTTGGTTGCAATATGAGGACCATAATACTGACTGAAATATACATAGTGTGAACCCAGCTGACTGTGCGACAAAAATCATCTAACTGGGGGGTAGTTCTCCAAAAAATGAAAAAAACATCTTTCAAATCAACTGGTGCCAGAAAGTGCCAGAGATTTGTAATTTAATTATATATAAGTCTAAGTATAAGTTTAAGTATATATAAGTCTTAGTATCAAGTCTTCCAATACTTATAAGCTGATGTATGTCCTGCAGGAAGTGGTGTATTATTTCCAGTCTGGAGAGAAGGAGAGGTTTTCTGTGTCCAGAGCAGTAGCAAATCCCCATAGAAAACCTGTCCTGCTCTTCAGACTGGAGAGAATACACCACTTCCTGCATGACATACTGCAGTTGATAAGTACTGAAATACTTTTTTTTTTAAATTGAAGTAAATTACAAATCTCTGGCACTTTTTGGCACCAGTTGATTTGAAAGTTTTTTTTCTTTTTTTTTGCAAACTACCCGTTTAAGAGCAAATGATAGTTCTACCACTTTTTGGCACTAGTTAATTTGAAAGTATATACTACCATTTAACAGTTAGTTCACTGTGTCCAAAATAAGTTAATAGATCAAAAGATCCCATTGGGATTAGGCATATGTATGCTCTTGTGCCACAGAAAAGTGAACTCCCTGCCCATACTGTTCGCACAGCTGTACAACTGTGTTAATATCACCAGTGTTCATGTAGAAAGTGTACAGTCAGGGGCGTAACTAGAAATGGCTGGGCCCCATAGCAAACTTTTGGTCGGGCCCCCCCCCCCCCCCCCCCGACTGACCACTAAACGGTCAAGTGAAGTCATAACTACATAACTGCTAACTCTGGTCAGGAGTGCTTGCAGTTAAAGGGACATTTGCAAAACCCAGGAGACCAGCAGGGCCACCGGTGCTGCAAATGATGACGGCTCAGGGGGCCCAGTGTATTGCAGGAGCAGGCCATGGGGCCCCCTGATGCGGCGGGCCCCATAGCAGCCGCTATGGCTGCTATAGTGGTAGTTACGCCCCTGTGTACAGTGATACTAATCTATTTTGAAGATTGTGTTCAGAAGTCATCCAGCTTTGCTTTCAGTGTCAGAAAGTTTCTCCTGCTACAGATGCAACTTTTTTTTTAGAAAGAAAATACAGAAAATGCAACTACGTGCTTTTAAAAGTACCATAATAGATCATTTTGTAACAGTCTCACCAAAAGCAAATACACCTCGGCACTACTGATCAGTACATGCAGCAGCGTGTGAACTGTGAACGGAGTTCACCCTCCGATAGGGGTGGTGAGGCTTTCCCGCTGTTGCAAAACTATGCTGAGAGTTGTAGTTTTGGAACATCTAAAGGGCAACAGATTGAGGCATGGGAATAACTGTAAGGAGGGACCTAGGAGGTAAGGTGGGGTGGAGCTGATTAGAAGGTGTGGTGGTAAGAATATAAGTAATATACAGTGGTACCTTGGTTTAAGAGTAACTTGGATTGAGAGCGTTTTGCAAGAAGAGCTCAAAGTTTTTCTATATTGTGACTTGGTTTAAGAGCTTTGCTTTGGTTAAAGAGCTCCCTGTACTGGGTGGGAGGGAAGTGGGGGAGGGGCATGGCCTGCATAGTGTGGTCTACAGCACTGTACTCTGACCCAGGAAGTCTCCCTCACCTTCCAAATCATAGCAGATCCACTTCAGCCTGGGACTTGCATCAGGGGATGAGACAATGGGGGGGGGGTAATCTCTTTATAGCTGCAACCCCTCTCTCCCCAGACAGAGTGTTCTGCTATACTATGCCCACATATGTCCTGCTCATTCCTTCATACTTGTGGTCTCTGTCAGCCCTTGTGTTTCCCATTCTCTCCATTCCTGCTATAATATGCCTGCACTCACACTCAGCTATACACACTGCTGCTATAATCTGCCTGCACTTACACTCAGCCATTCACACTGATGTATAGAAAAGTTTCAGTCACTGTCCTCCTGCACAGCTCTGTGATTCTCACTTCATTATTGGTCCATGCTGAACACGCCCCTTCCCTATTACTGTCATGTGACCACACAGACCTCTGACAGCAGCCCTGCTTCTCTATTCTAGCCTGTTGTACTACGCTACTGTATGAGGGGATCTGCAGTTCCATCCTGTATCTGCAAACTGCTGATGGTTTTCAGGGTTATGCACTTACTATACACCACATGTATACTTACACCACATGTTGATCGCTATACTGTCCAGTAATTTATAATATCACAAATTCTGCTGTTTCTGAATGTTTGTTTCATTTGTTTTACATGTTATTCAGAATAAAACATCATTATTTTTGCAGTGTGGAACCAATTGTCTGCATTTCTATGATTTCTTATGGGAAAATTTGCTTTGGTTTAAGAGTGGATTTAGATTACAAGCACAGTCCTGGAACAGATTATGTTCGTAA
>NW_027210295.1:0-40000 GCF_027789765.1 Dendropsophus ebraccatus | reverse complement strand
CCCCTACAAGATTTTTTAAAATGGCCTGACTTCTCCTTTAAGTGTTGAGCCATTTAACATGCACGTTACCTTTATTGCATGGTGTGATACAATTTTTTCTACTTTCGTACAGTTTAAACACCAATCCTGCCCTAAAACTTTTTAATTTTTCTGTTTAGATAACTATGTTAAGTTTGTTTGTTGTGGATCAAGATGTAACTTTCATGGATACAATTTTGGAACACATGGGACTTACATGTAAGGATTAAAAAAAAAATAGTGTGCATCATAAAGTTTAAATCATTTCTTAAAGGGGTAGTGCGGCGTTTAACTTTTATTCACTAAATAACACACATTACAAAGTTATACAACTTTGTAATGTGTGTTATTTAAGTGAATGGCCCCCTTCCTCGTGTTCCCCCCACCCCGGAAGTGTTGGTGCATTATACTTACGTGTTCACTGTTGACCCCGTCCGCCATCTTGTGTCAAAGACGTCATCTTCGGGAAGCCGGGCGAAGCACAGTTATGCTCAGCCAATCGTGGCTGAGCAGCTGATGACGCGGCAGAGGGGGGCGGGCGGCGTGAGGGACGGCTGGAGCGGTTAGGCCGGCCTCCCGAGGATGACGTTGTCGACACAAATACATTCGACAGCGAACACGTAAGTATAATGCACCATCACTTCCGGGGTGGAGGGAACACGGGGAAGGGGGCCATTCACTTAAATAACACACATTACAAAGTTGTATAACTTTGTAATGTGTGTTATTTAGTGAATAAAAGTTAAACGCCGCACTACCCCTTTAACTTCAGTGCCTGGAAAACATGGATGTATTCATGTTTTTCTGGACTGCATCCAACTTGTTCAGCCACCAGCAGGGCCGGCTCCAGGTTTTTGTGGGCCCTTGGTCGAGAGAGCCTCAGTGGGCCCCTTTGTATAGCAAATTATGTGGCATCATTGTTACAGAGTCTTGGGTCTCTATCTCTCAATTCTGTGTAGGGGATCAGCAGTGTATTATATACTTATTATCCTCCTTCTGTACGAGTGTGTATATATATCTCCATTCTGTGTAGGTGATCAGCAGTGTATTATATACTTATTATCCCCCTGTATGAGTGTGTGTATATATATCCATCTTTCCATTCTGTGTAGGTGATCAGCAGTGTATTATATACTTACTAGCCCCCCTCCTGTATGAGTGTGTATATATATATCTCTTGGGTATATATATATATATATATATATATATACACTCGTACAGTAGGATAATAAATATATAATACACTGCTGTATACCTACACAGAATGCAGAGATATATACACACATACAGGAGGATATTAAGTATATAATACACTGCTGTATACCTACACAGAATGGAGAGATATATACACACTTATACAGGAGGAGGGGAATAAGTATATAATACACTGCTGATCCCCTACACAGAACGGAGAGATGCTGTGAAGGGTCTCGGCATACAGGTAAAATAAAGTTTGACAAAATACCGGGGGGAAAAAACGTAATTCAGTAACTCACAGGTGACGTCTTCTTTGATCTGAGGCGATTGCTCTCTGTTTCCTCTCCATCTTGCCCAGGCCTCCATGATCATTTCTTTAAGCTACAATTCTTTTCTTCAGAACCTGTCAGACAAACATCTTAGGCTCCGCACATTTCCAGCAACTTCCTTCCCACCCATAGGCTCCTATACAGTAGTAATTCTGCTGCTTAATGTCAAGTGCAGTAAAATAAAGAGGTATGTGGGTCCCGTATGTAGGATCCTGTGCTGCGCCCCCAATATAGTAATAATGTCCCCATGCTGTGCCCCCATATACTAATAATGTCTCCTGCTGTTCCCCAATATAGTAATAATGTCCCCTGCTGTGCCCTCCATATAGTAAAAATACCCTCTGTCCCCATAGTAAATGCCCCCTGCTCTGTCCCCATAGTAAATGCCCCCTGTTCTGTCCCCATAGTAAATGCCCCCTGCTCTGTCCCCATAGTAATGTCCCCTGCTCTTCCCCCATAGTAATGTCCCCTGCTGATCACCCATAGTAATGCCCGCTGCTGATCCCCCATAGTAATGTCCCCTGCTCTTTCCCCATAGTAATGTCCCCTGCTCTTCCCCCATAAAAATGTCCCCTGCTGTGTCCTCCATATAGTAAAAATACCCTCTGTCCCCATAGTAAATGCCCCCTGCTGAGCCCCAATAGTAATGTCCCCTGCTCTTCCCCCCCTAGTAATGCCCCCTGCTGATCCCCCATAGTAATTTCCCCTGCTCTTCCCCCCTAGTAATGTCCTTTGCTGATCCCCCATAGTAATGTCCCCTGCTGATCCACCATAGTAATGTCCCCTGCTGATCCCCCAAAGTAATGTCCCCTGCTGATCCACCATAGTAATGTCCCCTGCTGATCCACCATAGTAATGTCCCCTGCTCTTCCCCCATAGTAATGTCCCCTGCTGATCACCCATAGTAATGCCCGCTGCGGATCCCCCATAGTAATGTCCCCTGCTCTTCCCCCATAAAAATGTCCCCTGCTGTGTCCTCCATATAGTAAAAATACCCTCTGTCCCCATAGTAAATGCCCCCTGCTGATCCCCCATAGTAATGTCCCCTGCTCTTCCCCCCCTAGTAATGCCCCCTGCTGATCCCCCATAGTAATGTCCCCTGCTCTTCCCCCATAGTAATGTCCCCTGCTGATCCCCCATAGTAATGTCCCCTGCTGATCCCCCATAGTAATGTCCCCTGCTGATCCACCATAGTAATGTCCCCTGCTGATCCACCATAGTAATGTCCCCTGCTGATCCACCATAGTAATGTCCCCTGCTGATCCCCAAAGTAATGTCCCCTGCTGATCCACCATAGTAATGTCCCCTGCTGATCCACCATAGTAATGTCCCTTGCTGATCCACCATAGTAATGTCCCCTGCTGATCCACCATAGTAATGTCCCTTGCTAATCCCCCATAGTAATGTCCCCTGCTGATCCACCATAATAATGTCCCTTGCTAATCCCCCATAGTAATGTCCCCTGCTCTTCCCCCATAGTAATGTCCACTGTTCTTCTCCCATAGTAATGTCCCCTGCTGATCCCCCATAGTAATGTCCCCTACTCGGGCAAGTGCCGGGGGGCCCCTTGAGCGGCTGTGGGGCCCCCCGGCCCTTGCCTGAGTAAGCTGGGTGCTGACACCGGCCCTAGCCACCAGTAATCAAGTGCCGCACAATCAGACTCAAGCAGGCTCAAGTTGCACTTATCTCTATTGCTTAAATGAATTTTGCATCCCATTTCCCAAGCAGTTATTTGCTGGGGCTAGGGACACGGTGATACTTTAATTTGTCATCTGTCCATCAGATGGGGGGGGGGGGGAGCCTAGCTACACCTCTGGTTTGAGTTACAGCCTGCTACAATCCCTACCCTTGCAGTTTCAGCGCTCTCTACAGGCTCCTCTGGGGCTGCCCCTATGGCCCTTGTTCAGAATTATTCCATGCCTCACAGGGAACCTTTGCCCTCTATGTGGCTTCCAACCTCCTGCCAGCAAGAGTAACAGCACTTTCTGTAGAGGACTTGGGGCAGTCTAAAAAATGATCCACTCGGGCTCATGGTCTTGTTTCCCACAGATATTTTATAGTCTTCCAGTAATCACACATCTACTGAAGTCCGCTAATGAGGCAGCAAGCTTATATATATGTCTTATCTGTCTTCCGCTTATATCCTGTAACAACTTACTGGAGGACATCACATAGTCACAGAAGCAGACTGATGGATATTTGCATCCATTGCTTTTTATCAAGCATTAGTCCTTTGTAGGTCCTGATGCAGCAACTCAGAGGGTTGAAGTGTGCACTAATCTTTCTGATCTCATCGGTAAACAGTGTCACCTGGGTGGGGCTTCATGGCAGTTGGGCCATCTCACTAGTGGAAGAGGGGGCCCCACTACCATGAAGCCCCGCCTAGATGACACTGGTCATTGATTAAATGAAGAACTTTTAGAGCAGTAAGAAGACACAGACAACTGTTATACAGGTTTATATCAAATGTGCAGCATCTAAGCATGTGGATGATACTGTAGACTAAGGGGGTGACAGTATGACTTTAACCTATTGGGTGCCAGACTGGAAGAAGCTATCTGTACAGTGTACTGTAAGGAGAACAACAGCTGTCAAAACTGCTAGGTGTTCTGCTACTGCCTTTTTTGTTTCTCTCCTCTTTGTTTTTCAGATATCTTTATCCTGAGGAATACATCGGATTCGGTGGGCTATGGAAATAACAATCAGACTTTTTTTAAAATAAAATCAATGAGGTCAACAAGGGGTGTGGGGGTGTTTTTATTTAAAAAATATATATATTTTTCAATTGTGTATTGTCTATTTTTCCTTATTTTACAGTCTTAGGCCCCCTTTACACGTCCGGAAAAACCTTCCGGATTTCCTATCAGGAAATCTGGATGGACTTCCGGACCCATAGTAAGTAATAAGGGGACAAGACAACTTCTAGTTGCAAAAACACTTATTCCTTTTATATTGTATGCAAAAAGGTTTCTTCAGTAAACATATCGACAAAACAGAAAAACAAAAATAAGTCACCACAGTGTACTCGGACAGCCGCCGGATAATCTTTGCACCCTGATTCGGTGCCGGCAAGTCTCTGTCCTTCGAGGCTCTCACCCTCTGGGGATCGATGACGTCGACACGTACGCTACGTTTCGAGGGAGGGGGCGCTTGAGAAAGAGGGCCCCTCCCTCGAAACGTAGCGTACGTGTCGACGTCATCGATCCCCAGAGGGTGAGAGCCTCGAAGGACAGAGACTTGCCGGCACCGAATCAGGGTGCGAAGATTATCCGGCGGCTGTCCAAGTAAACTGTGGTGACTTATTTTTGTTTTTCTGTTTTGTCGATATGTTTACTGAAGAAACCTTTTTGCATACAATATAAAAGGAATAAGTGTTTTTGCAAC
The DNA here is from genome assembly GCF_027789765.1 of Dendropsophus ebraccatus. Classification (NCBI taxonomy): domain Eukaryota; kingdom Metazoa; phylum Chordata; class Amphibia; order Anura; family Hylidae; genus Dendropsophus; species Dendropsophus ebraccatus. Next base: position 35,072 of record NW_027210295.1, on the reverse strand, counting down.
TAGAAGTTGTCTTGTCCCCTTATTACTTATTATTGGACTCTATACCAAGTGGGCGGCTTGGTTTGGGACTTGGTCACACAGTGTATTAAGCACCAGGAATATTTATTTTTATATATAGACTTCCGGACCCATAGACTTTAATTAGTCACGGACACCCTTCCGGATTCTTCCGGAAGGGTGTCCGTTCCGGAAAATAGATCCGGATTTTATAGGACATGTCCTATTTTTGTTCAGAATTCCGGCCCCGGACGCCCCCATAGAAGTCTATGGGAGCGCCGGAATCACGGGCACTTTACTGATGTACATCAGGAAAGTGCCCGGGATTCCGGATCAATTGAGAGCCCGCCGGCACCCCCGCAACCACTGGCACCCCCCTCTTGCCGCCTGATCACCCCCACCGCGCTGTCCGGCGTCCCCCTGCCCGATCACCCCGCCACGCCGTCCAACTTCCCCCTCAAACCAGCCCCCCCCCGGACCGGACATCAGCTGCCCCCCGCCCGATCACCCCGCCCGACTTCCCTCTCAACCCAGCCCCCCCAGACATCAGCTGCCTGCCACCCGATCACCCCGCCGCGCCGTCACACTCCCCCCCTCGGGTCCATACCGGAGCGGACATCAGCTGATCCCGACTCTGCACTCTATTGCTTTCGGCTACAGCATTACTATACTGCATAGATCTTAATAAGAGATCAGTTTACTTATACTAGAAGTCCGCCTGAAACAACCCACTAAAAATTACGGATTGGACATCCGTAGTAGATCCGTATTGCATCCGTATTTCCCTAAATCCGTTTTTTCTACTGACTGTTTTATACAAGTTAATAAAGTTGAGTAGGGTAAAAAAAAACATGGCACCAGTTTGCCCAACACTAAAATAAGTCACATGATCGCTTGTCAGCCTGTGATTGCTTAGAAACAGAACCTTGTGACCTATGAGTCATCCGTATTCTTTTACGGGAATACGGAAATACGGATGCCAAACATGTTGCAATCCGTAAAAAATTGATTTCAATGAGAGGATCGGTAAAAAAATCTGGGTCCGCACTGGGTCCGCACTAGGACATGTCCTTTTTTTCCGCATTGATTTTCATCTATTTAATCTACTGATGTGTGAATAACCCAATAGACATCAATGTGCACTAACTTGGATACGGAAATACGGATCCGTAAATTACAGGACATGTGAATAAGGCCTAAGAGTTATGAAAAAAAAAAGTGTTATTATTAATAAAAATCCCCTCCCCTAATAAAAGTTTGAATCACCCCCCTTTTCCTAGGTTATAAATAAAAATAAATAAATAAACATATTTGGTATCGCCGCGTGCGTAATCACCCAAACTAATAATTAATCACATTCCTGATCTCGCACGGTAAACGGCATAAGCGCAAACAAATCCCAGAGTGTAGAGTTGCACATTTTTTGGTCCTCATCAAATCCAGAAAAATTGTAATAAAAGCGATCAAAAAGTCACATATGCGCAATCAAGGTACCGATAGAAAGAACACATCATGGCGCAAAATATGACACCTAACACAGTCCTATAGACCAAAGGATAAAAGCGCTATAAGCCTGGGAATGGAGCGATTTTAAGAAACATATATTTGGTAACAATGGTTTCAATTTTTTACAGGCCATCAGATAAAATAAAATATGTTACATAATAAAATACATGTTACATATCGTTGTAATTGCAACGACTTGAGGAACAAATATAACAAGACAGTTTTACCCCAGGGCAAACGGCATAAAAACAAATACCCTCCAAATAAAAAAAAATGTTGTTTTTTTTTCAATTTCACCACACATTTATTTTTTTTCTGGTTTTGCAGTGTACTTTATGAAAAAATTCAGCCTGTCATTGCAAAGTACAATTAGTGGCGCCAAAAATAAGGACTCATTTGGGTTTCTAGGTGAAAAAATGCAACTGCTATGGCCTTTTAAGTACAATGCAAATGCAAAAATTGAAATTGTCCGGGTCCTCTAAGGGTGGGTTCATACTACGTAATTCTCGCGGATAATGTCCGTGGAATATGTCCGCTTCTTTCGTCGGATAGCGTAATATGCTGGCCCATAGAATGGCGTCTATGGAGCCGGCGGAAAGGCGCACGGCTGTGCGCGCGGACACACAACAGAATCCTGCGGACATTGTCCGCGAGAATTCCGTAGTATAAACCCACTGTAAGGGTTAAAAAATTCAAACCTTTTTAAAAAAATAAATGTTTTTTTTTTTTAACTGCTCTATTACCATGCTTATAATGCTGTGAGGTGTGAGGTGTAATTTTTTGCGCCATTATCTATATTTTATATCGGTACCCTGATTGCGTATATGCGACTTTTTGATCGTTTTTTATCACAATTTTCCTTGATTTGTTGCAACAAAAGATGCACAATTTTGCACTTTGGAATTTTTTGGGTGCTTATGCTTTTTACCGTGCGATATCAGAAATGTCATAATTTAAAAGTTCAGGCGATTACGCATGTGGCGATACCTAATATGTTTATTTATTTTTATTTATACATTTGAAAAGGGGGGTGATTAAGACTTTTTAGGGGAAGGGATTTTTTTATTAATAAAAAAACTTTTTTTTTTTTTACACACACTAACTAGAAGTCCACCTGGTGGACTTCTAGTATTACTACATTGATCTCTCATTGAGACCTATGCAGTATAGATATACTGCATAGATCAATCAGATCTTGAATTTATTGCTCTGGCCTGCTACAGCCAGGAAAAATAGACCGCCGAGTCAGGATCAGCCCTATTATGGCGCAGACCCCCGGCTGGAGCAGATGGAGGGACCACTAGATCCCCCCCACTAGACCACCAAGGATGGGAAAAAGAAGCCATTTAAATGCAGCTGTCCGCTTTGACAGCTGCATTTAAATGGCTAATGGCTAAGTGCTGCGGTCCTGGGTTCCACATAGCAGCTGGGACTGCAGCAGTTCTGAACTCCCCTAGTGACGGCAGAATGTACATTTACACCCTGGGTCGTCTAAGGGTTAAAAAAAATCTGCTAGTCATCAACGTAGTCCAGCGAAACTGATGAAATCTTCCATAGAATGTACTGTACTACAAAGCCAGAGGAGCCAGCATACTAGGCCGCAACCCAGCCATCCCCTAAGATAGAGGTATGTGTGTCATGGACGGTACATGCAGCCAGCCCGTATTTCTCCCTAAACTATTCTATCCTATACTTGCCCTGTACCATCCTATCCTATACTTGTCACGTCATAGAAATGTATTATATTATTTATCATAGTGCAGAGCGCTGGGACACACACCACTCTGACAGTACCAGCAACGCTACATGCACAATTCAACATTCAACATCAAGGTTGGCCCATGACTTTGTCCAATTTTTTCATTTTGCCCACTGTGTAGTTGAGTTTGACATCTGTCGTTTCTTCAACCTCTTGAAACAGATTTAATGCAAGTATGTATAGTGCCGGTCAGCTATAGGTATATAATTCAGGATTTTATTCTATATCTTTGTAAACTATTCTTCCCCCTTGTTTGTTTTCCCAGTCACAGATTTCTTATCATTTCATACATTCTTGAACACTCCTCCCATTGTACTTGAAATTCTTTCTGTATTTTTTGCATGATAAGCTCTGGCATTCTCTTCTCATGCCCACAATGTGTGGGATTCTGGGAAATTCCACAACAATCACATTTTTTTTTTATTGATAATGTGAATACGAACGTCATTGTATGATTTCCAATCCTTCCCTATTGTAACTGCTAGTAAGTCATCAGCCCAGGGCCCCCGTTCTACATATCATTATATAATTGGTCCAATTCTCTAGTGAGCAGCAGATTTATCTATCAGATCAGAACATGTATTTGTGCTGTACATGTAGGTTGCCATCTGCCTGTTTTAACATGGAAGAAACGTTTTACAATGTCTTGTCCAGTTTTCAGCTTAATGGCAAGAAATTTGCCAAGATCCAGAAACCATGATGTTTGATGTTTTTTGCCTTTTCTATTAAAAACATTAATCTGCTTAGGAAATGAAATATTATATTAAAGGTGTAGTTCACCAATTATTATTTTTTTTTTTCATATCAACTGATGCCAGAAAGTGCCAGAGATTTGTCATTTACTTAATTAGGGACACAGCCAGTTTTGGTGTTTATGACAAGGCCAAATTTTTCAAATGTGACGTCACTTTAAGCATCAATAACTGTGGAATACTTTTACCGATCCTTGTGATTCCAAGATTGTTTTTTTGTGACATATTCTACTTTTTGTAAGTAGTAAATTTGGGTTGATACATTTAGAATTTTTTTGTGAAAAACTCCAAAATGTTGTGAAAAATTTTGAAAAAATAGCATTTCTCTACTTTTGAAAGTCTCTGCCAATAAGCAAAATAGTAATACATAAATTATTTATTAATTTATATCTATAACATGTCTATTTTAGATTAACAGCATTTGGTGAACAGGCTTTTCTTTTTTTAGGACTTTAGAGGCCATAAATGTTTAGTAGCAATTTTCAAATTTAGGAACCAGTTCAGTTCTGGAGTATATTTTAGAGGCCTGTATACTAAAAACCTCCAGAATTTTCCCCATTTTGAAATATTCACCCTTTCAAGTATTCAAATTGACACTCATACAGTTTTTTAACCCTTTGACAGTTTAGTTGTGCGTCCCGGTCACTGTTTGTGTAAACAGTGAGCATCTGAAGCAGGTCAGTAATAGTACATCCTCGTGCTAAAACTAACCTCCTACAAGGACGTACTATAACTGACTGGGGCAGCTGGGGGGGGGGGGGGGGGGGTTAAAAATTTTCAAGTCTTCCAGGACATATCAGCTGCTGTATGTCCTGCAGGAAGTGGGATTTTTTCCAGTCTTGGAGAGCAGTAGAGGTTTTCTATGGGGATATGCTACTGCTCTGGACATAGAAAACTGCTCTCCAAGACTGGAAAGAATACACCACTTTCTGCAGGGCATAAAGCAGCCGATAAGTACGGGAGGATTTGAGGTTTCTTAATTTCTTGAAAATTAAATAAAAAATCTCTGGCACTTTCTGGCACCAGATGATTTGAAAGAAAAATTGGCGACCAACCCCCAAGCAGTCCCAGAAAGTTTTTTTTTACTCCCCCTTTTCCAGCTTAAAGGGGAACTCCAGGTAGAGGTTAAAATAGCATTGCTTACCTGCCTAACCCAGTTTAGAAACTACCAAAAATCCATTTGCTTTGCTGGGTTTTGTTCTGCATTTTGTGGTTGTACTTCCTCGTTGAGCAGATGTATACAGTACTACAGGTTCCAGAATGCAATGCTTTCCCTCAGCTGTTCATCACAGTCGCCCACCCTGCATATTCCCCTCCCAAATCTGTTGCAGAACATCTAGGCTGTGTTCACACATTACAGTTTCATTGTGTTACTGAATTATTTGCAGTACCTTATTATTTCCAAGTGTTCCCACCCACACAGAACACTGTATTCTCTACCTGTAACACCACACAGCACACTGTATTCTCCACCTGTAACACCACACAGCACGCTATATTCTTTTACCTGTAACACCACACAGCACGCTGAATTCTCTACCTGTAACACCACACAGCACGCTGTATTCTCTACCTGTAACACCACACAGCACGCTGTTACTACCTGTAACACCGCACAGCACACTGTATTCTCTACCTGTAACACCACACAGCACACTGTATTCTCTACCTGTAACACCACACAGCACACTGTATTCTCTACCTGTAACACCGCACAGCACGCTGTATTCTCTACCTGTAACACCACACAGCACACTGTATTCTCTACCTGTAACACCACACAGCACGCTGTATTCTCTACCTGTAACACCGCACAGCACGCTGCATTCTCTACCTGTAGCACCACACAGCACGCTGTATTCTCTGCCTGTAACACCACACAGCACACTGTATTCTCTACCAGTAACACCGCACAGCATGCTGTATTCTCTACCTGTAACACCACACAGCACGCTGTATTCTCTACCTGTAGCACCACACAGCACGCTGTATTCTCTACCTGTAACATCACACAGCACGCTATATTATCTACCTGTAACACCGCACAGCATGCTGTATTCTCTACCTGTAACACCACACAGCACGCTGTATTCTCTACCTGTAGCACCACACAGCACGCTGTATTCTCTACCTGTAACATCACACAGCACGCTATATTATCTACCTGTAACACCACACAGCACACTATATTCTTTACCTGTAACGCTGATATTGGAATAAGTAAAGAACTTAAATTTTTAATTTTTTTTTTCATCACCACGCACATATTATGATCGAGCATCTTTTATCTTTGAGGTTGAGCCCCACAATAAGGACTTTATCCGATATTATCTTCATGGGATATACTGTTTACGCCTTGTTTTTTGGCCGGGTGGGACTGGCAGTGCTGGCTTTAATCCTCTGTGCCATTTAGCATAATTTAATTCAGTTACTGCAGACTTTTGCACAATCAGTGAAGTTGCTGCACCTGCTTCTGGCTGGTCAGAGTTGGATAATCACTCAGGGGATTGTGGGATCCAACCCAGCCTCCTGTGACATCACACCCTGCCCCCTTTCTGCATCATCAGCCTGTGCCTAGCAAACACACACAATGTGAGACAGAGACATGGAATATTTGTCTCCTAAGGCTCCGTTCACACGGAGTAAAACTGGCCTAATTCTCAGCCACGGAATCCCGCTAGCCTCCCTGTCATAATGACAATCTATGGGAGGCTCTGCGCTGAAGAATTAACATGTTTATTCTTCAGCGCAGAGAGGAGGCGCGCTAGCCTTCCACAGACTGTCATTATGACAAGGAGGCTGGCGGGATTCTGCCACGAAATTACACCAGTTTTTCTCCATGTGAACGGAGCCTTAGGGGGATAGGAACAGGAGACAATGTAGATTGACACAGAGGCCAGTTTTCTTCACTTCCTGGATGTAAATCAGCTACCAGTGTGGCAGAAGCGCACAGATATGGTCATACATTATATAGACACATATATATATAACTTTTAATGTACTTTTAATAGAAAAACTGTTTTCCTTATGTGGAGTTCCCCTTTAAAGGTCAAAGATTAAAGTGTTTAAGGGGTGATTTATGATTAGAAAAATATAGGTGATTTTCTCCATTACCACTCTTATTCTTAGCTTGTGTGTGGTACTGCAGCTCAGTTTTATTCACATTAAAGGGGTAGTCAGGCAAAAGAGTATTTCTTTTAAATCAACTGGGGTCAGAAAGTTATATACATTTGTAATTTAGAAATCTCAAGTCTTCTAGTACTTATCAGCTCCTGTATGTCCTTTCCAGTCTGACATGGTGCTCTCTGCTGCCACCTGTCAATTCTTTGAGCGGAGGCGTGTGAGACATCACGGAATACCGCCTGTTTTGCTCAGTGTGAACAGACCCTTAGGGTTTATGTGGCAGATATTTCTTATTGTTTTTTTTTTGCAGAAAGGAACGTGCGTACATAGACAATCCTATTCAGTTGTATGGAGTAGGTTACAGATGCAGAAATGATGTGAATTTATCATTGTACCCAATATTCATTTCTTTCATTCATGTTTCCGTTGTCTACACAGTTCTGGTGCAGACGTGCATCTCAATCATTTGCAGCGTTGTTCTCAAACCCCTGCCGTTTGTTCTTCCTTTATTTCATTAAGAACACCATTAGATGAAATTAACATTTTTCTGCAATGTTCTTCCACCCCTTCAGATGCCGCCGTATCTTCTGTATCAACAACAGGCATTTTAATTGCTCAAAAATCACTGGGAAATATTTTGGATCTTCTAAAGTTTTTTTTTCCTACTTTCCTACACATTTTCTTTGCCAAATGACCTTGGTTAGAGAGGGTCGCAGTAGGACATGGAACATGATATGCTTTGCGCCCCGCACAGAAGGAGACTTGTGAATGTTGAATACTCAAGAAATAAAAAAATAAAAAATGTAAGTTTTCCCATTCTCATCACAATTTTAAGCTATGGACAACCAAGAATAAGTATGTATGCCACACAGAAATGATAGTGCAAAATCAATGTAAATTAATATACACACAGGGGAATTATTTACAGCTTTTTTCCACCAATCTAAATCTGAAGTGCACTGGAACAAAATTTACCAAAATTAAGAGACGTAAGCCTTATAATAAGGTTGGCACCTCTTTCATGATGTCTGTACGCCATACTTTAAAATATATACCAGGTGCAAGCTGGAGTAGATTACAAGGCTGTGGAGTCAGAGTTAGTTTTGGCTGGAGATGGAAAAAACTAACCGACTCCAGCTTTAAAAAAAACTTTCAAACTTTTATACTCGAGTTTTCATATGAATTTTAATAAATGTTCCTTATCAATATATTTTATGTCTAAGGACCTTATTAATTAAAACAAGAAAAACACTTTCTTACATACATTTAGTTACAAAGGGTGAACCATTTCCTCCATATATTAGTAATAAAGCACTGGCCCTATTAGATAAGGGTGGTCGGAGAAAAGTTGGTGGTCACTATATGGCAGCTTGTTTTTGAACTGGAAGAGCCCATTGGGTGGGGGGGAGATCTGTGCTGTTCTCTTCCTGGATGATTATATATGAGCAGCAGTGTAATATGTAGAAGAAGCCATAAGTAGTGTAGCAGTAACCTCTTTCCTCAGTGTGGCGTTTTCTCTGTGGGAGAAACTTGTGTGTCTTTCCGCAGTGTGCTATGGCTGCAGTAGTCTGAGTGTGTGTGTGTGTTTGTAAGTAGGGATGGTCCGAACCTGCCGAGGTTTGGGTTCGTGCGAACCCGGACTCTCGGCAATGATTCCCGCTGCCTTAATCCTCCGTGCAGAGGGTGGATACAGTGGGAGGACCGCCTGGAAAACCGGGATACAGCCAGAGCCATAGGCTGTATCCGTTTTCCAGGCGGTCTTCCCGCTTTATCCACCCTCTCCACGGAGATTTAGGACAGCGGGAATCATTGCCAAGAGTCCGGGTTCGTACGAACCCAAACCTCGGCAGGTTTGGACCATCCCTATTTGTAAGCTATGGCTGCGGCAGGTTGCGTGAGTAAGTTTCAGAAAGAGAGACAGAAATATTCTGGGTAACAGTGAAAAATCAAGGGATGAGGTGGGATCATAATTAAGTCCTATTTACCCACCCAGCATTAAGGCTCATGGTCCCCCATCGGGCACCTAATCCTGTGAGGTCATAGCCCCACACAGAAATGCCCGCTCAGCCAATCAATAAGTGAGGTAGGACACAGCTGCAGTGACCGACTGGCTGAGTACGGTAGGTAGTTTTGTGGGGCCGTGATATTCAGGAATGAAGACGCTAACAGAGAGCTGATAAGTCTGGGACTATGCCTTGACATCACTATGTCTGACCTCTATATTACAGGTATCTTGCATTGTTAGCAGTGTTTCTTTAAGCATGGTGAATATTTAGTTAGAAACATAGAAGCTTGTCAGCAGGAAAAGACCACCTGCTCCATTTAGTCTAGTTTTGAGTTCTTCAGGACATGGTAGCTGGAGACTATCAGCATCCACTGCACATACTGTTCACAGAGGAGAATCTGCTTTGTATCTTTGACTCATTCCCTCAGAATTCACCCCAGGATCATGTAGGACAGTCATGTCAAACTCTGGCCTGCGGGCCAAATCTGGCCAGTGGTGCCATTATTTTTGGCCCGCCAGGCAATTCAGAGTTTGAATTACATCTGGCCCGCAATGGCTACTATATAAGAGGCCTAGCTACTATATGAGACTACTGGGGAGGGCTGGCTACTATATAAGAGACTATGGGGGAGGACTGGCTAATATATAAGAGACTATGGGGGGAGGGCTGGCTACTATATAAGAGACTATGGGGGAGGACTGGCTACTATATAAGAGACTATTGGGAGGGCTGGCTACTATATAAGAGACTATTGGGAGGGCTGGCTACTAAATGAGAGACTACAAGGGAGAGCTGGCTACTATATGAGACTATTGGAGAGGGCTGCCTACTATATAAGAGACTATGTAGAAGGGATGGCTACTATATAAGAGACTATGGGGGAGGCCTAGCTACTATATGAGACTACTGGGGAGGGCTAGCTACTATATATAAGAGACTAAGGGGGAGGGCTGGCTACTATATAAGAGACTATGGGGGAGGACTGGCTACTATATAATTGACTATTCATATACACTCAACTAAAGGGAGACTGCACTACCCACCGAGGTGCTGCCTAGAGCATACTAAATACACAAACAACTCCAAAACACAAAGGAGTATGCCCAAAACAATGCAGGCACACAACCGAATAATAAGAAATGAAAAATTCTTTATTAGATATACATGATAAATATTACAACACAACAGTTGGACTAGAATCCCTATACATGATTAAAAACAATTAAAACCAAAACCAACATGGGAGAACCAGACAATATAAGGAAACCCCCAGGTCTACATCCCAATCATAAATACACACCAACCTTCCCTAATGAGAAAACCTTATATATTCCAAAAAAAAAAAAAAAAAAAAAAAAAAAAAAAATTATATATATATATAGATATATATATATATATAATATATATATATATATATATATATTGCCAATAAATATAAAGTGCTATGTCTTAAAGTGCCAAGTGATAATATCCTATTACAATACAGGAACAGATAAGTATATAAGTTTTAATTGTTTTTAATCATGTATAGGGATTCTAGTCCAACTGTTGTGTTGTAATACTTATCATGTATATCTAATAAAGAATTTTTCATTTCTTATTATTCGGGTGTGCGCCTGCATTGTTTTGGGCATACTGCTTTGTGTTTTCGAGTTGTATATAAGAGACTATTGGGGAGGGCTGGCTAATATATAATGTCATCGCCGCATTGGCCCCGCTTTGGGCCTAGAGCTTTAGGCTGGCCCTTCCAATGGCTGCTGAGGGGGTGGGGCCTATGTGGCAATTACGTCACGGATAGAGGCGGGACTAAGTGACGCTAGGGGCGGAGCGATGTGGAACATAGGCCGTGAGGCCCCCTCACATATACCAATCCACAGGTGATAAAAACAACCTTTTACCAGAACAAGCACCATGAGGTGTGATATAAAATAAGTAATGAAAGCTGTAACATTTACCCTTTACACCTGTGGAGAGCAGTCAAAATGACAAAAGGGGGGGACAGTGTCACATTCAGAAGCATGCAGAGCGCAGCTAAAGAAGAATCACCATTTTTCATTAGGTGCCACTATCCCCGCCAGCTGACGATTGATGATGATGATGATGGACAGATTTATCTTCATCACTTTGCATAGGGATAAATCTGTCAATCATAAGCTGGTGTTGGTTGTGTGATGCATGCTTCCGAATGTAAGTGCCTATAACCTACTGTACATTTTGTAATACTGGTGTCTGCTTAAGCGGCAAAAGAGCCTATGGGCCTCCTCAGGTACCAGTGTCCAGAAACAATTGCTGCCTTTGCACCACCTGTAGCTAGAACTTCACACATGGCTGTATTATGTCCTGTTTTGTACACTCATAGGGATTACTGTACGTCCATATACTATTAATTTTATACTGTGGAATATTTGTGATAGCTTATGCATGAGTACAGTAGAGGGGTGAAAAAAGCCATGTTTTATAAGTCATATTTTGACCCAAAGAATTACTAGTATAGCAACTGACTACACTATGTGACATACAGCGTTGCAAGGCTCATGGGGCCTAAAAGCATAATAAAAACTTAGCTACAACTATATGAACACAAATTGTACACTACCTTGTCGCATAGTAAATAAAAAAAATCAATAAATATAAATCTATAAACACAAACACTGTATTCTTCATGGTCTTCTTTAATAACTGAAATTATAGTAGAAAAACATATAAAGTCAAGATAACGCAGGAGCAATTTCAATGGTATTGATCCTCAGGATTGTCTGCGGGGCGATGGTTACTGAAAAGCAGAAGAAGAGACAATGATTAGGTTATAGAAACCATAGTGGCTGCTTCTCAAATCTACAACAAGGGCTGACTGATTTGGACATGTCTCTCTCTCATATGATAGGGTTCCCTAGGGTGCACTTTAAGTAGGGCTTATTCCTTTTTTTTACGTCTTGAGTAGGCAGCATGCATCATTTAAGTTTTCCTAGGACAACTTCTTTGGCCTAATGGACAATTTTCTGTAATGCAGCCTACCATTTTCTAAGAACTACGCGCAAATGATTGTTTATGATGTGATTTGTCTGCTTAGTGATCAGCTAGTTTAGTCTAGTATAGTATACTGCTGGATGGATGACTGGAATTAGCAATCTGATGTATGACCTATTAGGCCAATATAAATCTGTAGTTAGTACAGATAGTGAACTACAGGAAATAAGTGTATGTCTCCTATATGGCCACCACCAGGGAAGGATTTATAAGTAAATAAACAAACAAAATAATAGGAAGTGCCGACTATTTTCTAGGAGCACCATTTGCTAAATCTATTAAAGTAAACACAATTTAAGTGGTCAGCACCCAAATGAAATGTCCAAGCTTTCCTTTGTAATCACAGGTATATTGAGCACAAAGGCCAAGCCCCTGGATTCTGGGGTATTCATACAAAAAAACAAACGAGATTCCTTCAGCTCTTTAAAAATTTATACTTTTATTGTTGCATCTTTAAAACCAACCAACGTTTTTCGAACCTGCCAGGTTCTTGTTCATGATATCTGAATGTAGAGGAATACAGAAAACATAAGCGTCTCTACGGCCACCATGGAGTCCTGTGTACTGCACCCCTGTCCTGTAAACATGGTACCTTAGAGTTTGTTAACTCCATGGTGGCCGTAGAGACGCTTATATGTTTTCTGTATATCTCTACATTCAAATATCATGAATAAGAAGCTGGCAGGTTAAAAAACGCGTCGGTTGGTTTTAAAGATGCAACAATAAAAGCATGAATTTTTAAAGAGCTGAAGGAAACTCGTTTGTTTTTTCTAAATATATTAAACACAACTTACTTTTTTTCTTCTGGTACCGGTGTCTTTTCCAAAACTTCATGTTAATCTTTGGATAGGATTCCTGTTTTTTCGATCACTGTAGCCTCTACTTTTACCAAATCTTTCCTATAGGAGAAGTACAGATATACTGTTGGTGTCAGCAGAATATGATTGACCTCGAAAATATAAGCCCAGCACAGAGTTGGCATTACTCCGAGTTATATTAATATTGTAGATATGTGCTCAGCCTACTGCATAACACTTATACTTACCTTTCTGGTTCCTGCTGCAGCCATCGTTTCTCCCAGAGCCAATCATGCTCCACCGTGCTTCTTCTGTTAAGGCTGTCACGATAGCTAAAGTTGGACACAAATGCAGCTGGCTTAGCAGGCAAAGTGTGCACAAACAGAAGAAGTAGTATGGAACAGGACTGACCCCCAGGAAGACAGTAGCTGCAAGAGGGAGCGAGGGAGGTAAGTATAGTAAAGCACCACGCTGAGGGAAGATAACTTTTAACCCCTCAATTACCAGCCATAATATCATGCTTTCCAAGCTGTAACTTCATGATTTAGTTGATAGAGCTGTATCTCAGAGTACATATAATTTATTATTAACTTTTAACCCTCTTTGGTTCCTTGATGATATTTGATATTATTTAAAAAAAATAATAATATAAATGCAATAAAAGAACATAGACATGAAATAAAAATAAGTTTTAAATGAGCTACCTACCCAAGAAGAGGCTTTCCAAGTAACGTAAAATTATCACTGCCAACTAGCAAAACCTAGAAAAAAAAAAAAAAAAAGCAGGAATAGACGTAGATTGGAATGGTCATAAAAAATGATACTTCAATAAAAGATTGAAATAATCTAATGAGATAATCAACCAAATGTGCTGGGAAAGCAAGAAAGTCCATGAATAGTAATAACACTATTAGTTTAGCACTTAAAGAGCTATTACTGGAGGCCCCATAGATTGCGGCTGCACATTCGGCATACATTATGCTAATAATCACTTCAATAAATTGGATTTATATCACAAACTGAGATGGGGAATGGCATGAATTGACTGCTGCCAAGCTGCTCATCCCTTTCTCTGCTATGAGTGCCAGTCCAGCCTTTTGCAGGATTATAGATATATCGGTTGCCAAGAATACAGTCAGCACTGCAAACAATGAGGCTCATACAATGCATACAATAGGTGTATGACCCTAGTATCTTATATCGTATTAGGTCAGTTACATAAGAGATACAGGGACAAGCAGCACACCACTGATGTTCAAATGACTGATGAGAGATGCCCAGTGAGGAATAATGTGTGGATACAGCAGACAAGAAATTCATAGGGCCAGTTCACACGGAGCAAGAGCAGCGCAATTTATCGGCAGAACTCTCTAAATTTCAAAAAAGGCTATCTAGTTTGCAATGCTTAGGTGCCTATACGCATCAGAGAAAAAGTTGCCTGAACCCACTGATTTTCCCCATTCAACCATTCTCTTGGAAAATACGCCACCACAAGAGGTGCCAACTGCAAGTAAAATGTGGCTATTCAAAAGAATGGCTGGTCGAGTAATATATAGACAAATCAGGCCTTCCAGAAAGTCCCCTTCATTTTAGGTGTGGGAACATAGCTGGGCTGTTTTGCCAGCAGTACACACACAGGTACTTCCTCCTATACATGTCAGGCCAATGATGCCACATCCAGTCCATACTCTTACCATGCCGTTGTGCTGGTGAAAGTGAACAAATTGTCACTGTGCTAGGGGATGATTTACAGTACAGTATAGCACATGGAAAAAGTGTTACTGATGCACTGTCTTTGCAAGGTGCCATGTGAGCAGAAGGGAAATAAACAGCAGTACCAAAAGAAAGGTGTTAACTAAAATGGGATACTTTTTATGAGCGGGTTCCCACCTTGTGAATAGGGCTTAGGAAATATAGAACGTGGACAACTTAATCAATGCTAGAGGGAATTTATCACTGATCACTGATTTTTCATCAGTCTTATTTGAAAGTACACTGGACTAAGATGCAACAAATTTGTTAAGAAATGCCAGCTCTTAATATACTTGCTGCATCTTTCTTACGGTATGGACTCTTTAGGATGTATACTACGATGTGGTGTAGGTTGGCGAAAATCAAAAAGATTTTTCACAAAACTCAACTTGTGCAAAATAATTTGACTGTTGTACAGGCTTGATAAATTAATTCTGCGTGAATTAATAGACTGATACTGTACGTCACTCTATTCCCATGTACCTTCTCTAGCCTGATTCTGTCTCCGCACTCTGCATCCACAATACCGTGAATCAGAACAAGGTCTTCATTGGTGACTTTCCATTGTTTACTTGCGAAGTGGACGACAGCAAAGAGCCGGCCGAACTGTCCCGTGGCAATAAGGTTGTTTACTTTTTTAACAAGCTCTATAAAGAATGAAGAGAATGGCATGAAAAAGACAAAAACAACAAATATTAGTTATCAGCAGAAACATTGGCTGGGTTAAATGTGCTAAAAACAGCCAGCTTTCCAGCTTTCATTGACCTTTCTAGCAGCATAAACACTGGCGTGGCCTGCAGAGCAGCAGAATGACGTAAACACGGCTATTTGTATTCTTACAATGCCGCTCATAAAATAAGCATGTTACCGCACTGTATAAATATTACCATGTGGGGAACAACACTGTTTTCAGCACAAGTAGAGACATCACATTGCAAACAAACCAACAAAGTGTAGGCGACATGGAAGACTTGATGGAAAGGTGACTAGGACAAGAATAGCATAGCCTGAGGTCATTTCCACTGTTATGGACTTGTTGACTCTGTATACAGATCCACTGGCAGGTTGTCCTGGCCATGTTGTAGCAGTTATTACATAAGTGGACAGTGCTGTTTGATTTAGGAGTACAGTATTCCCACCTGACTAAGCCATTACATATTGCTAGGATATGTCATTATATTATGATTAAGGGGCTCTAACTTATGGGCCACCACTTACTGGCTCATCTGCTTTGACCCTGTATAATATCCCCCAACTATAGAGGGAACTACAGCATGACTTCATTATAGTGAATGGGGCTGGCTGAAAGTCCCCCGACTGCAGAAACTTTATTCTTTAAACTTTATTGGTGGCGGTCCCAGAGAACAGGACCCCCCCCCACACACACACACACACAATGATCATACAGTTAAGAGACAGGAACACTTCATTATTTTCTTATAATTTTATTACTAATTAAAACTTCATTTTGTTTTATAGATTCTTTTTATTCTATTTTCTGTACAAGATCACGGAGGCAGCCATCTTGCTTCAGCTGCTTCATCTACAGGAGCCTTAAGGGACATGCCCACAGGCTGGAGTTGTTTCTTGGAAGAGTGTTATGGGTATGCTTTTTAAAAAAGGGAAGAGGGGAGCTGAGGCAACACCTATTATGATCGGCCTGATTCTTTCTGACCTATGTAACTGTGTCTTCTTTCACTGTAATGCTGTCTGTGATGATAGGGAGGACACAGTTAGAAAGTCAAGAAGAAGAGTCAGCTTACTATTTGGTCTACTGATAAAAAAAAAATATATATATATATATATATATATATATATATGCACATAATAAATAAACACAGAAAATATAATTAAGGGGAATCTGTCAACTACAATTCAGGTTTCCAAACTGCTGACATTGTTAAAGGAAGGAGGCACATGGTACCTTTCATATATCTGTCTGTTCTTCTATAACATAGAAACATTATTTTATTCTCCGGTGCCCCAGCAGCAAGCAGGAATATCTCCAGAGGGGAATAGGAGAACGTTTAATTGTGTAGTTTTTCTTGACTATAGTTTTTTGCATCTTTTTTTTTTCTTTTACACATAAAAAAAGCAGTGTGGTGCTAGCCTAACATACACACGGTTTTACTGCAGAATTCCATGCCAAAAATCTAATATTTGCATAATCTGGAATACAAAAAAGCAGTGTGCACCATGAGGGTTATGTGAGCAGAATTGTAGGGTTTTGTTAGCCAGCAGCATGCCTTATATTGGGTTTATCCTCTGCATTTTTGCAATACAAAGCGTGAAGTCTGCAGCAAAACACACAAGTAACATATTGCATATGTAAGCTTAAAGTGAATGTACCATTAGGTACATTTGCTTTAACTATTACCCCCATGTATAAAACGGCGCCGCTGCTGCGGTCCTTTTTTTGAACCGTGGCCCGGTTCTCGTGTACGACGCCGTACTATTAATGAGTACTGGGACGGGGTGAAGCACTGGAGGCGGGCCGAGCCACCCCCATTGGGAGAAACTCCGCCCCCCCCCTATGACGCGGCTCCATTGATAAACTTTCTCTAATGATATTTTGCAAATGGGAATGTGGTGGGAGAAAAGTAAAGTAGAAAAAATTTTTTATTTACATAGGAGATTATTTTGCATCATCATATTTCTAGATTCAGAATTTACTCTAAATAAAGATTAGAGCAGGTTTTCATGATCCTGATCTCCCGATTCCCTGTCATCCCTCATATAGAAGACCGAGAAGCTCTGTTCACATTGCCATCATGGCTTCTGTTATTACGGGTGCTAACACACAAACCGTATCTGCAGCAGATACGCAGCAGATTTGATGGTGCAGATTTGATGCTGTGTTCAGTCATTTAGATCTAATCTGCTGCATATCTGCCGCGTATCTGCTGCAGAAAATACGCTGCGTATCAGTCGTGTGTGTTAGCACCCTACAGGAACTATGTCAGCAGAGCCCAACGACTAGTCATGATGTCCATGTGGTTCTGCTGTGAATAGAGCTGCATGCAGGGGCTGCTTATAGCTTCAATAACTTCACATACAACAAGGACAAGTCATAAGATTTCCATTGTAATAAAACATATGAGTGAATGCTCCCCCAGCTCACCTTTCTGTTCCTCTGCTTCTATAATGGGATCTGGAAGCTTGATCTCAGGCCAGGGTGGTTCAGATAAAGAAGTCTTTGGGACATAGCTGAAAAGCATAAACAACACATCACAAATGTCTGTTACAACGATTAGACCAAAGGATGGGAGACATCATACAACGCAGGACAGACATTAATGGCATATACATAAAATAGTCCAAAATGATGTGACAGGTGGAGGCTTCTGAAGTGCAGCAGAAGATAAAGCAGAGAGGAGATTACAAGGAACCTGGTATCACTTTCATGCTGCCTGGACCATGAGTCATTGGGGTGGTTTCCAGCAGCTTCCGCACCTACCACCACCACCCCTGGATCAAGGCTGGCAGGATGGAAGACAATGCTGGAGACCACTCCAATGACTTTTGGCAGCATGAAAGAGATGATGAATTCCCTTTAAACTGGGGAAAGTAGGGGGCAGCTCTCTGCCAATTTTCCTTCCCTTAGGTATGAGGCCAGTGTGACACTGAGGTTATCAAAATATTCAGAGATTGAGTAATGACACTTACTTAGGCTTCAGGGATGAACTCCGGGAGCTCATACACTGCAGAGGCAGCCGGAACACTGCAAGAGAGAGAAGAGAGCTCAGTTACAAATAAGAAGCCATAGGGTGTCAAGAAAGAAAGGGATATATGGAAACCAATAGTCTAATACAGGGGTAGGGAACCTTGGCTCTCCAGCTGTTGAAACACTACAACTCTTATCATGCCTGGACAGGCAAAGCTAAAGCTTTGGAGTTGTAGTTTTAAAACAGCTGGAGAGCCAAGGCTCCCTACCCCTGGTCTAGTATATGATCCCTTTAAGAAGGTATCCAGGGATTTATTTCCCATCTCAGGGACAGGAACATCATTGATGTCAAATGATATTGATGCTATTGCAGTTATCTACATTGTTTAGCTGGACGACGCTCTGCTGAAGCTACTGCTTTTTCCTGTAAATCGCCATGATAACGTTGATGGATTTCCCCATAAGGAAGCAGTTACTGGGATGTGGATAAATGGAAGTATGGACAAGTTATTCAGAGTTCTTCTCAGTCCAGAAATAGCAACAGATAAGAAGCCAGAACATAGCTGTGTGCGGATGGCTCCTTATCTACCAGAGAGACATTACTCATGTACTGAGCCAGAAACTACTGAGAACAGTACAGGCAATGGAATTTAGATGGTTTTTGTATCATGGTATACACTGAGAGGACAGCTAAACTACAGTGCTGTACAGAAGGGAGAAGAGGAAATTATAGCCATAGCAGTGCTGTCACCGGATGTGAGGCTGCGGGCTAAATAAGCCTCAGACTCTCATAAATGGCCAATCAGTAATAAACTTATTTTATTATTATTTTTGAGCAGTGGTCACCAGCCCCTGAACAATATGGGTCAGTCACTACGGATCTGGGCATACGTCTTCACGACAAGTGCAGAGATGAAAGACATGGCACAGTCTGGCTTGTCAGTCACACTTATTGATTATCGCCATGACTAGTTGCAGCAAGGTGCATGTCCCAATCCCCAATGACTAGTTAGTTTGCCTTAAAGGGACTCAGCCACTATTATAAGGCATATAACGCTGTTAGAGATTATAAGGCATATAACGCTGGAGGGATCCCGCCTCCTTCACCGAGTGGCTGAGCGGACCTGAGACGTCACGTCTCGGGCCCGCGTCAGACACCCGGAAGCGGCTGGGAACCGGAGCGACGCGATGCGGGACCCGCCGCTGGAACCGAGGAGGTGAGTGGACGTCTTTTCTTTCAGCCACCTCCTCCCCGGCCATATGAAAAAATAGCCCCCGCGCTGGACCTGCTGATCATTACCTGATGACTGCAGTGCTGGTGCTAAATCTTTTCTTCTGCCCCGGATTCGAAAGATCGCTCCTAATTGTGCCTATGCTAATGAGGGGTTTAGGAGCATTTGGGGTGTCACCCTAAGCGCCGAGCACCAGCTCGGCCCACCCAGTCCACATCCCCCCGTGCGGCTTACTATGCTTATATACAGGCCCGCTTCTGCCATGAGGCGGAATGAGCCTTCCGCCTCATGGCAGATTTTGCAGTCCGGCAGTGGGGCGTCATTATGTCCCCCCTGCCCCTGCTGTCATTTTTGTTAAAGGGAACCTGTCAACCCCCGTGCCGGGGTGACAGGCTCCCGACCCCCCCATTAGAGCCCCCTATACTTACCTAATCCCGCCGGGTCCCGCTTCTGGAGGTGGTCGGGTGATGAAGATCTCAGCCGCTGCAGCCCGGCGCGCGCGCTGAGAGATGAGTCCAACACCCATAGAGAATGACAGGAGAGTCCAGCGCTCCGTCATTCTCTATGGGTGTTGGACTCATCTCTCAGCGCGCGCACCGGGCTGCAGCGGCTGAGATCTTCATCACCCGACCACCTCCAGAAGCGGGACCCGGCGGGATTAGGTAAGTATAGGGGGCTCTAGCGGGAGGTCGGGAGCCTGTCACCCCGGCACGGGGGGTGACAGGTTCCCTTTAAGCATCACTTAACAAAAATGACTGCGGCCGTTCACCTGTCCCATCGCCCGCGCTCTCCACTTCCGTCAGGTCCCGCGACGTCACCCTGCAGCTGTCATGGACCTCCAGGCTGTGGTGAGTGCCCGGGGTCGGTGGGTGACGCGCTGGGGTGATCGGGTCGCGCGGGGCGATGCCGGCCATAACTCGGGGCGGCCGCCTGAGGTTTGCCTCAGGCAGCAGAGACCCCAGAATCGGCCCTGCTTATATGAATATGCATAGTGGGTGAAAATACAAGGAATGTGAGGAGTGAGTAAACCAGGGGATCAGAGAGGGTGTGGCTTTTTTTTTTTTTTTTATGGGAGGGGGGTGGCTTTATAGGGGTTATGTTTACATTTTGTTATTTATTTCTGGAAATTTTGTAATTGATGTGTGATGTAAAAGGAAAATAAAGATAATAATAATAATAATTTAAAAAAGAATATGCATAGTGGGCGGCACAGAGCAACCTTCCTCCCGTGCAGCCTAGCCCGCCCCCTCCCAGCCAATCAGAAGCCCAGGAAAGTATGCTGCTCATTGTCACAGTTTGCACATAGCAGGAGGGTGATCGGCGCTGGGAGTCTGGGCTGAGCTTTACCATCCACCTCAGGGCAATTAGGAATTATCTTTCGAATCCGGGGCAGAAGAAAAGATTTAGTACCAGCACTGCAGTCATCAGGTAAAGATCTACTATGGCATATCAGCAGGTTCATTGGGCTGAAGCTGCTGATAGTTTCGCTTTAACCCTTAGACGACCCTGGACGTAGGGTTACGTCATGGAAGTCTGTCCCCAGACGACCCATGACGTAACCTTACGTCCTGGGTGTTTTTCCCGCTATGAAGCGCGCTCCGGAGCGGAGCGCGCTTCATAGCAGGTGGGGGCCGGCTGCAATCAGCAGCCGGGACCTCACCGGTAATGACACGCTGCAGCGATCGCGCTGCCGCGTGTCATTAACCCCTTAAACGCCGCGATCGCGGCGCGACCGCGGCGTTTAAGTGTAAGTGACAGGGGGAGTCCCCTGTCACTTACCGATCGGGACCCCCGCAGTGTGACTGCGGGGGTCCCGATCGTTGAAACGGACTGCCGGAGGTCTCTCACCTGCCTCCGTGCGGTCCGATCGGCGATCTGCTACACTGAGCCTGCACAGGCAGGCTCAATGAGCAGAGCACCGATAACACTGATCAATGCTATGCCTATGGCATAGCATTCATCAGTGTAGAAATCAAAGTATTGTATGTAGAAGTCCCCCAAAGGGACTTCAAAAGTGTAAAAAAAAAAAAGTTCAAAACACTATTACACTACCCCAAAACCCCTCCCCCAATAAAAGTCTAAATCACCCCCCTTTCCCATTATATAAATAAAACATATAAAAATGAATAAATAAACATATAATATACCGTAGCGTGCGGAATTGTCCGATCTATTAAAATATAACAAGCGTCATTGCGACCGGTAAACGGCGTACACGAAAAGAGGGGAAAAAGTGCGCATTTTACCGATTTTATGTTACATTATATATTAAAAAAAATCAATAAAAAGTGATCAAAACGTCCGATCTTCACAAATATGGTATTAATAAAAACTAGAGATCATGGCGGAAAAAATGACACCCCATACAGCCCCGTAGGTGAAAAAATAAAACTGTTATAAGCGTCACAATAGGCCCATTTTATTAATATTTAATTGCCAAAAAAAAGGATTTCATAAAAAATACATATATAACATTAGAGAATCTGTGTAACCTGCATATGGTTGTGTTCAGACTGACCTATAGAATAATAGTGTCATGTCGCTGTTACCATATATTGCATTACGTAGACACAGGAACCCCCCAAACGTTACCATATTGCATTCTTATTTACGATTTCACCTATTTATATCTTCATAAATAATATATTTGGAATTCCATCATACATGTTATGGTAGAATGAAAGACGCCGTTACAAAGTACAACTATTCCTGTAAAAAACAAGCACTTACATGGCTTGTAGATAGAAAACTGAGAGTGCTAGAGCTCTTAGAAGGGGAGGAGGGAAAAACGAAAGCACTAAGATCAAAATTTGCGCAGTCCACTGGGTCATTTTGGGCCTGGTCCTCAAAGGGTTAAAGGGATTATCCAGCAAAAATCTGTTTCTCTTAAATCATCTGGTTTCAGAAAGTTATGTAGATTTGTTAGTTACTTTTATTTAAAAAAATCTCAAGTCTTCCTATACTTATCAGCTGCTGTATGTCCTGTAGGAAATGTTTTTAGTCTGACACAGTGCTCTCTGCTGCCACCTCTGTCAGAGACAGGAACTGTCCAGGGGTGGCAGCAGAGAGCACTTTGTCAGACTGAAAATAACATTTCCTGTAGGACATACAGCAGCTGATAAGTATGGGAAGACTGGATATTTTTAAACAGAAGAAAATTACATATCTATATAACTTTCTGACACCAATTGTTTGGAAAGAAAAAGACTTTAGCAACCATACAGCTATGCAGGCATGCTGGGAGTTGTAGTAAATGACCCCACGACCTCTGTAGTTCCCAGTGATAGTAGTATATATATATATATATATATATATATATATATATAACAGCGCCCTCTGCAGGAGCACTGGGGAGGCTGGATGGGAATGATGACCCCAGACTCCCTGTGAATGTCACCCATCTATCACCGGAGCCCTCCCCTACCCCGGTACCTGCAGCAGACGCCCGGCCACAGCCTCCGGCCAACACACTCCTCATGAGCTGCCCGCAGCAGGCAAGCGCCATCACGTGTCCTCTTCCGTACACCCAGCACCACCGATTCCGTACACAGTGACCGTGTCTGCTCCAGAAATGTGTCCCCGGAAAAAAATGACTGGGCTCTCAGTTCCGCTCAAACAGGAAGTATAGGGGAGAGTGAGAATGGTAACACCGGACAGGGAATGACAGCTGATAAAATAACATGTACGTTTCTGCCTTTCCCTGGAATTGAATGCAAGTCATGGAGGAGTTTGTGAAAACTCAGCTGGAACTCTTGCAAGAGGAAAGAGCGGCTGAAATAGAAGAGACCAGGTAAGCGCAGTATGCCGGACGTCACTTGGCTTGTGTCTTGTTAGTCTAAACCATGCTCCCAGCATGCTCTGACAATCAGTGGCCCCAACCTTTGGCTCTTTACCTGTACAAAACTACAACTCCCAGCATGCTCTGACAATCAGTGGCCCCAACCTTTGGCTCTTTGCCTGTACAAAACTACAACTCCCAGCATGCTCTGACAATCAGTGGCCCCAACCTTTGGCTCTTTGCCTGTACAAAACTACAACTCCCAGCATGCTCTGACAATCAGTGGCCCCAACCTTTGGCTCTTTGCCTGTACAAACTACAACTCCCAGCATGCTCTGACAATCAGTGGCCCCAACCTTTGGCTCTTTACCTGTACAAAACTACAACTCTCCAGCTGTTCCAAAACTACAACTCCCAGCATGCCCTGCTAGTTGTAGTGATGATGTGAGTTGTAGTTTTTCCCCAACCGGAGAGCCTTGGGTTGGGAAACACTTAAAAGTAAGAGGAAAATTCCCATAGGTCAACCCTTTTAATAACTTTCCTCTATATGTTTTTGGAATCGCTGTGTAACAACCAGCTCCGGCTGTCACAAAGCTTTCCCATACACCAGAATGGCAAATCTGCCTATATGAGGTCCATATCAGTTCAGATTCACCAATCAGTATGTACAGGCAACTGTGATTGGGGCCATGTTTCCTCCAATACAAGCATGTAGGCTGAGGGGGTGGGGGGCTACATAGCATCTTTGGTCACATTGCATCAGTGCGTTCAGTGTGGACCCCCAGCTGCGACCATGACACCAATGTCACAAGAAATATCACCCGATTAGAATTTTGGTGGCAAGTTTCATGTGATTTTCCCAGGCTTGACCTCAATGTCATGTCTGACTTGCTGGCAATGTGTCTGTGATTTGCATATTATTTTTGTCAGCCAAATCACAACAAAGTTGCACAATAACAAATTGCAGACAGATAGCATGGCTTCCTTGCTTGCATGACCATTAGGGCTAGACAAAGACTTTGGTCCTGCACTTTGAAGATTACATCAGGGAACTGCTTGTTAATTCTCTGAGATTTGGCTATGTTTTTATTTTTACAGCCGAATCGCAACTGTAACCAAGCCACACAGCAGCAAATCACAGGCACATTGCAGAAATATTTTGGACACTCATATTTATAATTTGCTGTTGTGTGACCCAGGTCACAATGTAGCCTTAGGGTCCCTTTACACACACAGATTATCTGGCAGATTTTTGCAGCAAAAGCCAGGAACAGACTACAAGCAGAGCATCATAAAGACTGAGATTTCTCCTCTATTCAAACCATTCCTGGCTTTGGCTTCAATAATCTGCCAGTTATCTGTCAGTCTGTGTGTGTACAGGGACCCTAAGTTTAAAGGGGTTATCCAGCGCTACAAAAACATGGCCACTTTTCCCTCTACTGTTTTCTCCAGTTCAGGTGCAGTTTGCAACTAAGCTCCATTTACTTCAGTGGAGCTGAGTTTCAAAACCCCACCCAAACTAGAGACAACAGTAGGGGGAAAGTGGCTATGTTTTTGTAGCGCTGGATAACCCCTTTAAAGTGACTGTATCACCAGGCCCAGGCTGAAGCACTGGAGGAGGACCTACCCACCCTTAGTGGGAGGAAACCCTAGTCCCTCTATGATAGGGTTCCATTGATTCTAATGGAGTCACGTCATGGAGGGGCTGGGGTTTCTTCCCACTAAGGGTGGGTCGGCCTGCCTCCAGTGCTTCAGCCTGGGCCTGGTGGTACAGTAACTTTAAAATGCTATTTTCTGTAGCATTACCCATGTTCCTGTGTTGCCCTAATGAGTTGGAAGCAAGCTCTGAGCTTGGTGCTCGCTTCCTGGCCCTATTACACAGAAAGATTATCGAATGAAAAATTGTTATATATTTTGAATTAAGCGATAATCTTTCTGTGTGTACGCAGGCATTAAAAAGGGATTTATTATTGTTACACCAGGGAGAAGGCACCCATCAGGTGTACGCTTGCCATATCCCCCCCCGTGCCTGCTGGGCAGGGGGCCTGCGGCAAGGTGGGGAGGAGGCGTGATCTCTTCCTGCGCCTCAGCATGATTTACGCCTGCTCGCAGGTGTGAATCATGATTCAATCTACACTTGCTGGTGTAGATTTGTTGGGCAGGGTCGGGAGCACGGCCGGCCGGATTCACTAAGAGGCATGTGCCTCTTAGTGGATTTGGCTTGAGGAAAGGGGGCGGGGCCTAATTAAAGACTGACGGTTTTAATAAACTTTCCCCATTGTTTGTTCGTTACTGTCCTTAGTATAATCATATGATAGAGTATATGAAGGATCGTAATTACGATCACATCTAATGACTATGGTTCCACGTCTTATGGTGAATCATTTCAGGTTGGTCGCAAAAGCACTTGTTTGCAATCGTATATTGGGGAAAACAAAAACTCTTTGACTAATAGGACTTTTAGGCCTTTAACACGTTCATTTATTTAGTCCTCATTTGTTTTCTATAGCCCCATACACACATCTGTGTTGGGACAATAATCTGTACATTAGATGGCCTGTATTTGTGGCATGGATCCACTTATTAAATGAATGGATTAGCAGAAATACAGGCGATTATGGCTGCACATCCATAGTCCTTTCTGTAGTTGCAGGTTCAAGGATACAGGCAGTACTAAAGATGTGTGTATTGGGACTTATGTTGCCTTATTTTGCTATGGCCATGATATGTAAGTGCTCATCTATGTGAGTGCCTCTATACTTGCATAGGATGTAAGCAAGGTGTTTTTCAACCTATCTGTAAAGATCTGCACATTGAGGTGGTCACTCATATGTCACTTTCCTTTGCAGAGCCTGGCAGGAGAATGTTTCCTTAAAGAGCTCCAGCGGAGGGGAGTCTGCTTACTGAAGCTACAGGTAGCAAACCAAAGAACGGGCTGTATGGACGGCTTGCTTGTGACCTTTACACCGAGGAAGTATGATGCTGAGGCCGTGCTGCCTACTAACAGCTTTGGCTCAGGTATCTATTATCTGACAGTTCTGTATAACCCTCCTCAGATACCCATTATTCATAATAACCATATACTATACAGTATACCGTATCCATAAGAATAGAATTTGGGGTTTATCAGTGGTTCTGCACAGGATGTTCTCTTTTCCGGCTTCTGTTTATAGTTGCTGATACCATATTTTTTTAATAAAGCAAATTATTGATGAAACAGAAAAAAAAAGAATTGCTTTATAATAAAAACCTTAGTGTAATTGATCTAGTACCATGTATTATCTCTTTTTGGTTGCAGGTGACATTGTAGGACTCTATGACTCCAGTGCTCTGAAAGAACCTATTGCTACAGGGATTGTGTCCGGCATTACACAGAAGACTGTCAATGTGGCCTTTGATGAAGCTCATAGTGATTCATTGAGTCTGGGCAGCGAGGCCACCTACAGGCTCCTGAAATTAGCCAACGATGTCACTTATAAGAGGATTAAAAAGTAAGAGAGGTTATTATCATGAATATCATCAAGCTTTTTCTATCTTTTTCTAAGGTGCCAGCTTTACTACCTTCCAGGCATCTACCAATATGCATATAGCTATTCAGAAGAGATTTTGTGTAGCCAGAGGGCACAGTACTGCATAGAGTATCCTCTGCACCGGCAGACATGATGTTACCATGTAGTACATGGTCACCCTCTCATTTGGAGTGTGGTTATAGGCTAGTAAACGTACATTGTGGGTTTAAAGCAACTCTCTACCCACAACCTGCCCCCCCATCCCCCCAAACCACTGGTACTGTCATACAGCTGCTTTTAATCCAAGATCTGTCCTGGGTCTGTCAGCAGGTGATTCAGTTATTGTCCTAAAAAACTACTTTTAAACTTTAAGCCCTGTGTCAATCTGATGTGTCAGAGAGTGTCTGTGTCCTATGCCTGCACCACCTCTCCGTTCCTTCTCCATGGCCTCCTCATCATTAGAAACGCCCCTGGACATAATTTCTCCTGATCATCACTTGTTTGAACACTGCACATGTGCATTGTTCAGACAAGTGATGATTAGGAGAAATCCTGCCCAGGGGCGTTTCTAATTATAAGGAGGAGGGGCAGAGAGGCATCGCGGGCCTAGGGCACAGACACTCTAGGCCACACCGATTTGACACGGGCTGCAAGTGTTAAAACTTGTTTTTTAGGACAATAACTGCATGACCTGCCGAACGGACCCCAGGACAGATCTTGGATTAAAAACAGCTATCTGACTGTACAAGCGGTTGGGGGGGGGGGGGGCATATTGTGGGTAATTTTAATTTACTGCAGTCTAGCAGGTATCACACAGTTGTGGCTTATAATGGCTTCTGTCTCCACCTTTCCAGACTACATAGCGCTCAGAGAGTACTATGTTGTGAGATCAGGTAATGTCCATGCACTCTGTTGGACCTGACAATCACATGATCGCTAGGTTCCCACAGAGTGGTTTAGCTGCTAGTTAGTAATTTAGTCAGTGAAGGGCAGTACAGATGGTCACAACAATGGAGACCTCAATGAGCAGTTTAGTTTCATGATGGAAGCTACTTATATGCGTTCTCTGCTTTGGTTAGAGGGGTCTCTTGACAATAAACTGATTACAGTGTACAAAGTGAGGGTTCAGATGCCGATCTCTCCTGGCTCTTTCCCAGACCGATTAAAAAAAAAAAAAAAAAAAAGTTTATAAGTCTCTATGACATATCAAGAGTTTTATTATTTAATATTTTTTGGGGATCAGTGCTTATTTATGGGACTCTAGTATTCTGTTACAACCAGCTGCTGGGAAGTAATGCAAGTAATGCCAGCCATACAGAGCTGTAAGCTTATTGTTAAAGCATATCATGAGGCAATTTCATTAAAGGGGTTGGCCAGTAAAAATAAATCTCAAGTCTTCCTATACTTATCAGCTGCTGTATGTCCTGCAGGAAGTGGTTATTCTTTTCAGTCTGACACGGTGCTCTCTGCTGTTATCTCTGTCTGAGACAAGAACTGTCCAGAGCAGCAGCAAACTCCCATAGCACTGTGTCAGACAGAAAAGAATAAACTACTTTCTGCAGAACATACAGCAGCTGATAAGTATGGGAAGACTTGAGATTTTTACATAGAAGTAAATTACAGATCTCTATAACTTTCTGACACCAGTTGATGTGAAAGAAAAATATTTTCGCTGGATAACCTCTTTAATGTAAAATATTTTTGACAATTGCTCAGATGGGATATTTATGTCTTCAAAGCAGGCATTTATCTAAGTGTAAATCCAATAATAATTTGTGTGTTGTATGTTCCTTTTTTAACTCTACAGAGCTTTGACTACGTTGAGTCAGTACCGCTGTGGACCTGCTAGTGACTTGATAGATGTCTTATTCTGGTCATCTCAACCTAATAGTACAGGACCCACAAGTAAGATCTAACCCTGGTTTTGGCAAACAGTAAAGCTAAGTGGGGTGGGGATAAGGAGCTTCATTGTGCTCTTGATTTATAGAGGTTATCGCTGAGGCTACACAGCAAGACAAAGGTGTGTGCAAATTGTGATTACATTCACACAGAAACTATTATACAACAGTTGCAAAGACTCTTGCAGCTTTATTTAGCCATGCAGGGTCACAATTTTGATTTAAAGGGGTTATCTGCCGAAAATCTTTTTTCTTTCAAATCAACTGGTTTCAGAAGGTTATATGGATTTGTAATTTACTTCTGTTTAAAAATCACAAGTTTCCTATACTTCTCAGTTGCTGTATGTCCTGCAGGAAGTGGTGTATTCTTATAAGTCTGACACAGTGCTCTCTGCTGACATCTCTGTCCATAATAGGAACTGTCCAGAGCAGGAGAGGTTTTCTATGGGGATTGCTACTGCTCTAGACAGTTCCTGTCATAGACAGAGGTGGCAGCAGAGAGCACTGTGTCAGACTGGAAAGAAAACACCACTTCCTGCAAGACATACAGCAGCTGATAATTACTGGAAGACTGTAGATTTTTAGATAGAAGTCATGTTTAAATCAATATAACTTTTTAAAACCAGTTGATTTGAAAGAAAAAATAAATCATGGGATAACCCCTTGTGTTGCTGTCAAGATACACCTTCAATAACTGACTGGTGGAGAGAGCTCTCGCTGCAGCTTTTCTCTCCCAGAACAAAGAGGTCAAGCAGTGATTTTCATTACACCCAGCCTCTTTCTTCATTGACCTCATCTGTCAATGAATGGTCGGAAAGCACCATATACCTCATATTGATGGTTGAACCCGCTGCAATCAAAAGTCTAAGGTCAATGGGGACTTTTAGGATGGTTTCACATGGTGCTTTTCTTTTACCTTTTTTTATAGCATTTTAAAGGTCAAGGACAAACACACGAACATTTTGACAGAATTGCAGCGATTTTTGATGCAGTCACAGGCGAAACACATTTTTAAATGGTCAATTAAAAAAAGTCTCAGTAAACGCATCACAAAAACCACTGTAAAAATATGTACATTGTATAAGAGTTTTTGTTTCCCAGACCTCCAAAACAACAGCAACAAAATAGTGAACTATGTGAGTGCAGCCTAATACTCTGTGAATAGTGACACCTGCAGGTTGATACTTAGTACTACTACTACTTAGTCTAGAAAAAAAGGAAGTCAATTTAATTGTATACTGATTTCCAAAGTGGTGATGGCAATCACTGCTTCCTCTTCTAGTGGTTCTGATTATTACAAACAAGCTCAAGGAGTGTAACAGAAACAACAATATATAAGTAAAAAGGATAACAGAAATACCTTTGAAAAAAACATTTAAAGATCTCTGTTTGTTGTTGGTAAGTAGAATAATTCTATTTACATCAGGAGTCTCAAAAGCCAATGTTTCTCACAGTTATGTGTTTGGTACCATTGTTTGTTTTTTAGGACATCCTCTGTGAGGTCAACAAAATTTTTACAATTTGCTTATATGTCACTGCAAAAATTAGCTTATATGTCACTGCATTAGATGGTTCATGTGCAAGCGCTGCACCCTCTTCTGTTTACCTCAGCTACCAGTCCATTTGTATTCGCAGATGCTGTCCTATCTGTAACGGTGGTGCAAGGTTCTGCACATCGCCCAATATAGGTGAATTAGATAACACTGCAGCTACTCTCACCACCGCTACATGTAGTATGGTGTTTTCAAGTATTAGATTAAATAAACATTGAAGAGGCTCCAGAATTCCCACAAGCTTTACAGTCTGATTCAACAGCTGATCAATGGGGATGCTGGGAGTTGTACTTCCACTGATCTTATATTAATGGCCTGTCCTGAGGCTAGTCCGTCAGGTTGTAAAGGCTGAATAACCCCTGTCTCTGCATTATATATTCTGTGCCCTGTAATATAAACATTAAGAGCCGAAAAAGTCCTACAATTCTTTCTCAAATTTTTGCAAAGCGTTCACTTTCCTCTTCTGCCTCCTCTTCTTCAGGACCTGTGGAATTTTTCAATCCAGATTTGGACAGTTCACAAAAGGAGGCTGTTGTTTTCTCCCTCAACCAGAGAGAAGTAGCCATTATTCACGGGCCCCCTGGTACTGGCAAGACAACAACCGTGGTGGAAATAGTCCTGCAAGCTGTGAAGCAGGGCCTGAAGGTGAGAACTGCGCTGTTTCTGTAGTTATCAGGACATCCCGTTCTTCAATGTAAACAGTTTTGCTCTGTGATATAATTGTGAGTGACGTCTCGTCTAATAGGACACCTGCGGTGGAGAAATGACAAAAATGTGGTTTCTTGGAACCTCAGTGGCAGATGGTGATTTAGCCCTGTAATTGTATTCTCTCACTGCTGGTTACGTAGACTAGAAGCACAATGGTTTTCATGCAGTTCTGAACCCTTGTTATGACGACATGATATTACCATTCAGCATAGGCGTGGTCAACCATATGTATTGTCTGAACACCATCAGTTGTGTCCTGATTTTTGCAAAATAGCAAAAATAATTTGTTATGCTTTTAAAGGGGAACTATCAGCAGGATATAATTGAAAAACCGCTACAACCATAAACATGCCAATCATACAGTCTGAACTTTCTCCTAGATAAATAAGTGGTGTATGACAGCGCCGCTAGTGCCCAGGAACTCACCGGGCTGATAAATGCAAAGTTCAAGAAGTAAACCAGCAGAACAGCGGTCTTCAATAAAATCCACTTTATTGATAATCGGACAAAGATAAAATCCAGCAAATCAGTAGGTTATTTGTTTAACCTGCTGATAGTTCTCTTTAAGGCCATGTTCCCAATACGTAAGCTCCGTAGTAATCACGGCCGTTGTTACAATTACTACTGAACTTACGTAGTGCTGCCTCCTAAGGAATCCTGGCCGGAGTGTATACACATAGTATACACTCCGGCCGTGATCTCTAGCGGCGCCGCAAGAAACATACATGTCAGTTTACACAATGGAGCGTGCAGGGAATTAGCATGCGGTCACGCCTGCATCTGAATTAAGCAGCTGTAAAGATGCAGTACCGGTCGGGATGATCTTTTCTGACACCGGCCATTCTGCGACCAGGCCGGGTCATGGAATGGCCGGTCTCTTACAGAGTGGGAACATAGCCTATAGAAAACCATGATTTTATTTCCCCCTCACCCTCATAAGACATCCAGCACATTTTTCGCAGGATCAGTTCAATTTGCTTTTTATGTTTCTTTGGAAGGTCCTTTGCTGTGCCCCATCTAATGTAGCTGTGGATAACTTGGTGGAGAGATTAGCTTTGTATAAAGAGAAGGTTTTACGTCTCGGTCACCCAGCAAGACTTCTGGAATCCTTGCAGCATCATTCCCTGGACGCAGTACTGGCCCGGAGTGATAACGCACAGCTTGTGGCTGACATCCGCAAAGATATTGACCTGACCTTTGTAAGTATTATTCTGCACTGACCTATGGTTATGTTACATTTGTATCTATAGGTTATCAGATGTTATTGGTAATAATTATAGACGAGCGAACCTCGAGCATGCTCGAGTCAATCCAAACCCAAACTTTCGGCATTTGATTAGCGGTGGCTGCTGAACTTGGATAAAGCCCTAAGGCTATGTGGAAAGCATGGATATAGTCATTGGCTGTATCCATGTTTTCCAGACAACCTTAGAGCTTTATCCAAGTTCTGCAGCCCCCGCTAATCAAATACAGAACATTCGGGTTCGGATGGACTCGAACCCCAACCCAGTTCACTCATCTCTAGTAATAATTTGAGGAAATACATCTCGTGTGCAGGTAATGTTCACACATACAGGTTTTTAAATTTAATTATTGAATACAAAGGCATGGACAACTTAAAGGGGTATTCCCCCCCCCAAAATTATTTTTGCATTAATACGTTGCCCACCTGTAGCTTTCCATCTTTCCAATATAAAGTTATTATGGATTCTGCACAGTTTTGCTGTTATCTAGGTGCACTCTCCCCCCACGTAATGCATAGAATCATCAACTCTCAGTCCAACCTGACACGCTCCCTGCTCCTGGCCCGCACCCTCCGAGATGGCATCACGTGTCCTCTGTCTCTTCAATGGGCCGGCTTAGTGCTTCTAACCCAGTCCACTGAAGTGAGGGAGAACACAGAGACAGTGACAGCTGCTGCTGATCACTGGCTCCCTCTCTGCACTACCCGACCCATCCCCCCCCTCCTCACCCGATGGTGGCCGCCCGCTGCACCCCACATCTGACCGGCTGGTGGATGCCCGCTACAGCTACACCCCGTCCCCCCCATCCCCCCGCATCGGACCGGCTGATGGACGCCCGCGGCACCTATACCCCCCACCCCCGCATCTGACAGGCTGGTGGCCGCCCACGGCACCTATACCCCCCCACCCCCGCATCTGACAGGCTGGTGGCCGCCCGCTGCACCTATACCCCCACATCTGGCAGGCTGATGGACGCCCGTGGCACCTATACCCCCCACCCCTGCATCTGACAGGCTGATGGACGCCCGCGGCATCTATACCCCCCACATCCACATCTGGCAGGCTGGTGGCCGCATCTCACCTACACCGCAGGAGTCAGGCAGTAGTCATGTCAGCCTGATCAGCACAGAGCAATGTTATTTAGTTAGTGGCCATGTGGCCTAGGACTTTATTTTTTATTGTCTGTGTGAATTACTTCTCCTGACTAACCCGGATATGGTGTATGGTGGTCCTGTAAGCTGAACACCCGAAGAAGATGTCACAATATAATTACATATAAAAACAACCTCAGTATACATAGATTTGTATATATGGGATATTACAGCAAATGACCATAGTACGGTATATTCTGGTGAACCAAGCAGACCCAGCTCCCGGTTCTCACCCGAGGGTGGCCGCCCAACACCGCCCCCTGACACCCCCATTTGCCGCCATCATCCCGCCGATATCCCCCTCCACACTTCACCATCACCGGCTACCAGCATTCCTCCCCCGTTGTTCACCAGCATCGGCTCTGCTGCATCATCAGCTCTGCTGTAACATCATCGGTTCTGCTGCATTATCATCCGCTCTGCTACAACATCATTAGCTTTACTACATCATCATGGAGAAGCAATGCATGATGGGAAATGTAGTTTCCTGCCAGCGCCTTTAGAAAAACTTGTAACTCAGGAATGGCAGCAGCTAGGAAGGCAGGGGATGGCTCAAAATACTCAGGGGGACTTGGAGAGTGAGACCAGCTAGGTTTAGGGGCATTTTATTTTTTTGGCTCTTGGGGGGGAATACCCCTTTAAGGGTAGCTTCACAAGTACTGTATCGTAGCGGATTTCACCCTGTGGGTTAAGTAGGAAGGGGTTTTACGAACTCACAGCGGAAAAAAAAAATCAGTTGGTAGGTATGTAAAGCCATAGAAAATGGCAGGACATAGGTTCTCAGAGGATTTCGCTGTTGAAATCCACTGCAATATGATACATGTGAAGGCACCCTTATTGTGCTGCTCATTTCTTGGTGCCAGATACCACAGGATATGTTCAGAGGTCTTGTGCAGTCCATACCTCAACAGGTTAAAACTGTTTTGTAAACAAAAGGGAAAGCTACACAATATGAGGTTAATGTAAAGGCTGATTGGTGTTATACAAGAGTTAGAGTCACGAACAATAACCTTTGACATTTCATCAGGCATATCTAAAGTTATTGATCACAGCGGCCGCCATATAACAGTAAATAACTTCCATTATTTCAATATAACAGCCGTTGTTTTAAATAACAGCAAATATTGCCATTAAATGGCAGCCATCCCCTCAATTTCAACATTGTGGGACAGATCCTTTCTGTGTTTTTAATCCACTCCTGGTTTTGGTTGCAATATGAGGACCACAATACTGACTGAAATATACATAGTGTGAACCCAGCCTAAGCATTGATCCAAATATATGTTCACAGGGGCACAAGTCACCTTAAAAACATGTGGTTTCCATCTCTGGTTGACTTCAATAGGGAATGTTGAAAATATGATGTAGTTATCAAAAAATCAGTAACTTCTCAAAGCTTCCATTTGGAAGCTCACATTAAAATCAATGGAAGCTTTAAAAAAAAACTAAAAAACCACATTGAAATTAGCACACAGCAAATTCCATGCTGATTTGGAGGTGGATTTTGCAGGGGCAAAAAAAAAAATCAGTTTTGAGTTGTGGTAGATTGCATTGGACAGTAAGGCAATTTTTTTTGTTGTTATAAAGGAAAGTTGTACAGAACATGCATCTAACTA